>NC_083729.1:59242500-59542500 GCF_028564815.1 Eubalaena glacialis | reverse complement strand
GTCAGTTGTCCTAATCCCATTTATTGAATTCTCCCCCCTTTTATTTAAAATAGTATCTTTATTGTATGCTAAATTCCCATATATGCAGAGATCCTTCTGGATTTTCCATTGTGCTACACTGATGCATCTGCTTACTCTTGTGACAATATCCCAGTTTGTATAACTACAGCTTTCTAACATATTTTTCTCCCCCTCTTTATTCTTATTTTTCAAATTTGTCTTGACTATTCTTGCCCATTCAGTCTTCCATAGGAATTTAGAATCAACTTATTAGGAGCTTTTGATTGGCAATGCGTTGAATTTATTAACTAACTCGGAAAGACTTAACAAATACTTTTCTATTTGTAAACTTGTCATTTTTTCCCTTCTTCCTTAGCATCCCTAACTGTAGCATGCAATTCGCAAAGCAGCCACAGGGTGGCGGTAGGAGCAAAGAAGGTGAAACTCGGGCCTCTCATGAGAGACCCGGGAAGCCAGGAAGCCCTTGAGAGAGGAGAACGCTTGTGGCAGAGTGAGCTGGCAATTATCTGCACGTAACACCTTACACTTATTTTG
The DNA here is from genome assembly GCF_028564815.1 of Eubalaena glacialis. NCBI lineage: Eukaryota > Metazoa > Chordata > Mammalia > Artiodactyla > Balaenidae > Eubalaena > Eubalaena glacialis. Next base: position 59,541,945 of record NC_083729.1, on the reverse strand, counting down.
CATAGTTTACAAATATTTCATTTACATTATTTCCCTTGGAATAGGTGATGAAGGTGATCTTTCCCCATTTTATAGGTGAAAGAATGAAACATGCAGCCAGTCTGGGAGGATGCAGTGCCCACACCCTCCGTGCCAAGCCCACTGCTCTTTCCACTTCATCCTCGTGCAGATTTCAGACTTCTCCACACCAGACAAAAGGAAAACAAAATTAGTGAAAGCTAAAATTCAAAGCGACAGCAGGAAAATGTGTGCAGGACCGTCATCACTATGTTCAAAATCTTAGTGTCACTTCTGTGTGTCCCCCTCTCCTTTCCCTAATTTAGGTGGTCCCTAAAGCTCTGAATCTTTCCTTTGTGACATATCTCACATCTGCCTTTTCCCTCCTCCCAACGTCATCATCTTCATCTCACTTCTGATGGCATCCATGACTCCAGGTTTCCCATCCAACTCATCCCCTTCACCAAGGTAATACCTTTTGTCAGTCAGAGATGGGGAAACTGGGACAAAGAAGGTTATTGTTTCAAGGATGGGATGACTGGGGTTGAATGGGAAGTTGGTGGGGCTTCCAAAGCAGGCGGGACCTTCCGAGAACATTTGGGTGGGTCAATGTACAGGTTGCCAAGGGCGTGGGAAGCTGCGACATGGTCAGGTGGTTGTCACTATCAGATTACCTGGTAGGGCTTGGGGAGGGAAGATGCAACAGGAAGCAGGTGAGGGGCTATTCGAAGATAGGCAGGCAGGGACCTTGTGGTTTTCCTGGAGATCGGTTCATGCCTCATGGGTCAGCAGGACCACAGTCACACTCAACCATGGCCCCGACTTTGGAATCCCTTGTGCTCTAGGCCATGCTAATTCCGACAGCCTTAGCCAGTTGCTTCAAGGTTCTGGTGATTCAGGGATCTGGTTACTGAGCCCTTGTCCTATGCCTCAGGATTGGGGCTTTATTTTACATCTGGACCCAATAATGGTCTTGTACCTGAGCGGCTGACTTGGCTCTGAGCTCAGCTCCCCAGTTCTTCCAGCTCCAGGGTCCTGCCTCGGGTCCTCAGGGCCTGGTCCTAACCCAGCCTCGCAGGTCTCCCTGACCCTGGACATCTGCCTCCCTGGAGCGCCAACTCTTTTCGGCCCCAGACTCCCTGCCGCCTGATTCTACTCCCAGGCCAGGGCGCCTCCCGCTGTGACCCTTACTCCCTTCCTGGAACTTCCCGACCTGCACACCTGCCCCGACCCACTGGGCTCTGCCTGCCTCGCAACATTCCCCGCATCTGCTGCGGCCCCGCCCGTGGCACCTCTCTCGGTTCTACTGTCGCCCACAAGGAGCCTCTTGAGGTGCTTCCAAGGCCAAGGGCATGTAGTCCGTGGACCCCAGGCAATGGGCAGAGCAGGCAGTCATGTTGGGAGAAGCACCAGGCAGCGCCGGGCAGCACAGGGCAACCCCTCACCGCTTATCACCGAGAGGCTGCTGAAGACGAGCACGCTCTGGGACCTGTTTTCCAAGAAGACTCCCTGAGTCACGGTGGAAATGTGACTCCGGGCCACGCCTCTCAGCACCTGCTGCTTCTACTTCCTACAGCTTTAAGAAGAGAAGTCAGAAACCTCAGTTTTGCCTTATAATGCAAATTGGGGCAACTCTTTGGGAGGGCGGGGCTGTGACTCAGGGAGGCCTGCAGGGGGGCCTGAGAGAAGGGTTCTGTGCAAGTGTAGTTCAGATGTTCACACACACACACACACACACACAGACACACACACACACACGAGCTGTGCTCTGGTCTGGGAGAAGGATGGGATTCCTTCACCCACCACACACATGCAAGCCTTATAGCTCCTCTTTGTGTTTTGTGAATTCTTTTCCTCTAAATTCACAGAATCTGGATTCATTATTGCAAGTATGGGCATGGGGAGGGGAGGTGTTTATTCCCACCATCTAAAAAAGCAGGTCTACAGGAACTGTGCCTCTAAAAGGAAAACATCAGCTCGAAGGGCCCAGCACGGGGCAGGGGCAGGAAAAAGATGGAAACCTTAGCCAATCCGGTGAATAGAATCAGAAATTGTGTTAGATTTTTAAAAAAAATTTCACTAGACAGCAAACATTTTTAAAGCAAGCATTCCACAACCTTAAAAAAAAAATAACACTTTATTTGAAGAGTCATAAAAGCGAAACCATCTTCACTCCATTCTTCCTTAATCCCACCCTACACCCCAAGTGGATGGTGGTAGATCCCTATGTAAGTGGAATAAAATAAGGAGAATTGGAAGAAGACACTTTCCCCTCTCTTTTGGGCTCCAGTTGACCCTGTGGCCTGGCAACAGGGGACGCTGGATAATTTGTTGAGTGAATTGGGGAGTGGTCTGGCCCCTGGAGAAGGACAAGGAAGTTTGAACTATTAGGGCGGGTTGGGGAGGACCAAGAAACACTTGATCCAAGTGTTTCTCTTGGGTCAAGTCACCTCCCTGTGCAGCCACTGCTGCCCATTCAAACCCCTGTGTGTGGCCAATAGAGATTTTTGGTGGCTGTGGCCTGTACGCTTCCACCCGTGTTCCTACTCAAGGATCAAGGATCACCCCAAGCCCCCCCGGACAACAGCTGCAAGCCTTGCCCCTCTCTAAGCCCCTGAGATTCCTTCACATCGTATCTCATTTCCAACTTAGCCACCCAACACTCAATACTCTTCTGTACCCGTCCTCAAAACCTTTTTTTTTTGGCCACACAGCAAGGCATGTGGGATCTTAGTTCCCCGACCAGGGATCGAACCCGTGCACCTTGCAGTGGAAGCGTGGAGTCTTAACCACTGGACCGCCAGGGAAGTCCCTGTCCTTATAAAGAGAAGGCCCGCCTTACCTCCTTGCCCAAGCTCCAACTATAATGCCATCTTGTTAGCGGGCTATTCCTCTGCCTCTTTCTTCCACACCCAGGATCCCCAAGTTACCTGATATCTAACCTTTTTCCCTGGTTAGTGTTCTGGTTTTGGAAAGTGCTGTTCAAGGCCCTTCACGATTACCTCTCTACCGCCCATGACCTACAGACTAATTGCCAAGTACAGCAGTTCATAAAATATCAGATATACTTTCCTGGTAGGTCACCAGCTATTTACCTGTCACCATAGAAAGTTTCCACCTTCCTTACCAGAGCAGAATTGTTTGTGCTCACTTAGCCAGATCTCCCCTATTCTCACTGGAAGGAGGTAAAGGAGACTGTATTATTGTTTCAAATATGGGATGCCCCTCCCTGAGAGGGAGGAAAGCATTTTATCTCCCTGCCCTATGGACATCAGACTTGCCCATGTGACTTGTTTTCGCCAATGAATGTGAAGGGAAGAGGGATGTGTCACTTCCAGGCAGAAGTTTTAGGAGCCAACATCTGTGGCACCATATTCCCTTTCCTTCTGCAGCAAGCAACAGTGATATTCCAAGTAGAGGCTACTCTGTCTTCCTGAGTCCCAGAGTGAAAAAGATTAGCAAAAAATACACCTTTGTTGCCAGAGTTTTGAGCTTTGGGGGTTGTTTAGGGAGCAGTAACCCCCTACCCTCATGTTTCCATGGAGGGGAGGGCATTTCTTCCATTCTTCAGGAGGGAAACAATAGAGTAGAAATGCTTCCAGCTTTGCCCTATTCCTCCTCCCTCCTTCCTAGGGGAGGAGATGTACCTTATCTGATTGGTGATGGGGGAGAGGGAGCTGGCATAGGTAGCCCCCTCCTTCCAGGCTCCCTTCAGGATATGCCTGTCTGCAGACTTGGCATCTTCTGCATGCAGCAGTGTGGTAAACCCCTAGGGACAGGCCCTGTGTGTTGGCCTGCAGCTGTCCGTGGGCAAACATCAAAACCAACCCACCTCTTATTGGTAATAAAGATGATATTTTGATCTCCGTATATCTGCTCCTAGTGAGTGCGTCTAACTCCCATATCTGAACCTGGAAATAATGGTGTTATGTATTTGCTCCTTAAGACTCCAATACACAGCATCTATGTGGCCCAACTCCATTCCTGCATCTTATCATATAGCATCAGTGACATCCCCAGAGCTGTTCCTGGGGGATCTTTGACCATCCAGAAAGACTAGAGGGCACAACCCAGCAAGCCGAAGATGGTATAAGGAAGCTGTTACCGCTCTGACTGCAGGAGAGAAGAAGCTGCCCAGGTAGGGTCAGAGGGCTGTTGCTTGTGATTCATTAAAACTCGGAAGTCATCATTTATCCAACTCCCCATGCCATTTCTCAGCAAACTGCTTCTATAACCCCAAACAGGGACTCAATATACGGTTGAAGGGGTCCTGGACTGCACCTCTGGTCCACACCTCTTTACCCAGGTCCATTCCCTTGGAAAATCCACTTGTCTTCTGCATCACTCAGCTCTGACCCTTGCCTCCCTCTGAAGAACTAACCAAGGAAGACTGGGGGGCAGCAGGAGTGATGGTAGAAATAGAGCCTCCATGGCATCCTCAACCCCAGGCTCCTAAAGCTAGTGGGTTAGCCTGCTCCGTCAGAAGAGGACGATGGCTTTCGATGGAGCATTCAGTATGTGTTTCATGTTGAAAAATGAGAATTAGAGAGGTTGTGGGACTTGTTGAAGGCCACACAGCTACTGTCTCTGTGCCTCCTTTCAAACTAAATAGTCATAATAGTGACAGTTTATTGAAGGTTTCCTGTGGGCCCAGCCCCATCCTGGCCTCTCGCCATGTATCATCTTATTTAATTCGCACATCAGGTATACGAGGTGAGTCTTATTACTATTAATTTAAAGATGATGGAACTGAGACTCAGATAATTTTTGTAACTTGCCCCAAATCTGATTCCATAATTGACTCTACTACCGATTCTGTTCAGTTGTATTATAAAAGTTAGTATTGTAAAACTCAGAAATTCAGTCCGAGAGCTATTCTGTATCTTGCAGGAGGGAATTCAGAGCCTACACATCCAAAAAGAGATTCGATGGTTCCACTATTTTTTTTTTTCCACTATTTTTTGTTGTTGAAGTATAGTTGATTTACAATGTTGTGGTAGTTTCTGGTGTGTAGCAAAGTGACTCAGTTATACATATGTATACACATTCTTTTTCATATTCTTTTCCATTATGGTTTATTACAAGATATTGACTATAGTTCCCTGTGCTATGCAGTAGGACCTCAGTGTTTGTATCTGCTAATCCCAAACTCCTAATTTATCCCTTCCCCGCTTTCCCCTTTGGTAACCATAAGGTTTTTTTTTTTTTGTCTGTGAGTCTGTTTCTGTTTTGTAAATAAGTTCATTTGGACTATTTTTTAGATTCCACATAGAAGTGATATCATATAATATTTATCTTTGTCTGACTTACTTCACTTAGTATGATAATCTCTAGGCCCATCCATGTAGCTGCAAATGGCATTATTTCATTCTTTTTTATGGCTGGGTAATATTCCACTGCATGTATGTACCACATCCTCTTTATCCATTCGTCATTTAGGTTATTTCCACATCTTGGCTATTGTAAATAGTGCTGCTATAAACACAGGGGTGCATGTATATTTTTGAATTACAATTTTCTCTGGATATATGTCCAGGAATGAGATTGCAGGATCCTATGGTAATTCTATTTTTAGTTTTTGAAGGAACCTCCATACTGTTCTCCGTAGATGCTGTACCAATTTACATTCCCACCAACAGTGCAGGAGGGATCCCTCCAAAAGTGATTTGAGAATGTTAGAATGTTGGAGCTGGGAGGAGTATCAAATGCCTGCTGTTTCTGGGCCTCTTTTACCACTATGCTTCACGTGCATATGCGCACATACACACACATGCAAGCACACACAGCAGATTTTCAATGTCAGTTGCCACAGAGGAAAAGATTGGCAGGGGGCCAGCTACAGCTTCACACTGTTCCCATGTTCCCAGACCAAGGGGTCTATTCCAATTTATTTACAGCATTGAGACAAAAACTGAGCACCAGAGCTAGTTAGCGTGCATTGGGATATTTAATTTTAATAATTAAACAGTGTGCTGGTCAACTGAATGTCACCTCTCATGCCTTTGCTAAAAAGGAAATGCTGCAATGCTCACTGCTTAGGGGCTTTTCTTGTTCAAAGTAACAAATTAATATCCCATTTTAATGGTCTCATTGGGTGCGAACCAGGGGTTCACATGCCAATATAAATAAGGAAGAATGGGTGGAGCAGAATAGTTCCTACATTTCATCAACAGATGAGCACTAGTTCCACATTATTTATTTATAATTTATTTTTATTTTGACACAATTAAAAAATTATACAAAAGTTGCAAGTAGAGGGAAAAGAACCTTGTTTTCCTGACCCATGTGAGTGTAAATTGCCACCCTGATGCCCATTACCTATGAATTATTTGCATTTCCTGCAAACCAGGGCATTCTTCTACCTGTGGAACCACAATACAACCAACACGTCAGGAAATGAACATTGGTACATTGTTACCAACTAATTCTTAAGCTCCCAATCAAGTTTTGCCAACTGTCCTATTAAGGTCCTGTATAGAAAAAAGATTCAGTTCAGAATCACGACTTGCATTTAGTTGTTATGCCTCTTTAGTTCCCTGCAGTTTGGAACAGTTCCTCAGTCTTTCCTTCACTTTAATGACCTGGACACATTTGAAGGTTACAGACCAGTTATTTTGTAGTGCGTCCCTCAGTTTACTTTTATTTGATGTTTTCTTATAGTTAAATTCAGGTTATACACCACTGGCAGGAGTACCACTGAAGTGATGCTGTATTCTTCTCACTGCATCCCAACGGGGGTTGCTTGGCTTTGTTTTGTTCTGATTACTGATGATGCTTACTTTGATCCCTTGATTAAGGTGGCTTCTGCCAAGCTTTTTCATGTAGTCAGTCACTCCTTTTCCCTTTATACTTAATGAGGTTTTTATTGAGAGATACTCTGGAACCATGTAACTATCCCATCTCTCATTGAATATTCAATCGATTCATTTATTTATTTGTATCTGTAAATGCCAGGTTTCCGATTTTATTCAATGGGCTGTAATCCATTACTATGATTATTTATTGGATGCTCAAACTGTCCTCGATTTGGCCAGAGGGAAGGTTTTCCACTGGCCTCTGTTTCCTTTTGAGTGCCCCTATCATTCCTTGTGTTCTTCCTTACTGTCTTTTGAGGACAACAGATGTTCCAGGCTCATCTTGTAATTTCCCTGCTCCAGTCCTGGAATCAGCCATTTCTAAAAGGAGCTCTGGTTCCTTTAACTGGAGAGTGACGTTCAGAAGCCAGGATCTGGGCTCAAGATGTGCTCACAGAGATACTCATATCGCAGTATCTCTGCCCTTACCTTCTCAGTGGTCAGAGTGAGGGAGGATATGTACGTACATACATATTTTAAAATAGTCATACATGTTTAGAAATAGATATATATGTATTGCATTTTATATCTATAGATATTGATAATTTTTCAGTTTATCAACCATATATCATTTAGATCTATATTAATTGACAATCATAGTTAACACCAATACTTTGACTTAAATTTAACACCACGGGGTTCATTTTAGTTTCCTACTTTCCATATTTGTAACTCCCTTCTCTGACAGTGAGGGACTTGACTTTCCCACTTTCCATATTTGTAACTCCCTTCTTTGACAGTGAGGGATTTGACTCCTGTTACCATTAATATATTTACTTATTTGATCAATCATCCTGCAGTGATCGATTCCTCCAGAGCCACCAGCACCCCTTCCCTGTGTGGGAAGCACCCCACTCAGACCTTGACTCACTGCTCTGGGTCACCATGGTTCCCACTCTCCATCCTTCCAGCATGGATACCTACTTTGCTGGGTCCCACCTGATGAGTTTGGGAAGAAATTGTTTAGGAAGAGAAGGAAAAAGATTAGAAACAACACATTTGTTTATTTATTTATTCTTTTTTTGACAAAATAAAGGAGAGGAGAGCTTTTCTACTATAACACTGTATTATGTGAATGTTCTTAATGGTGAGTATTTGAGCTGGTTTAGAGTTGAAGGGAATAAATCTGGGAATGATATTCCGAAAGTTTTACGCCAAGAAGTGTTCCTGAGTAGGTAATCTCTGTTTAAAGACAGCCTCAACAAGTCGTGATGATCTAACCCAGAAATGACAGAAGCAATGTGTGAATAAAGACCCTATGAACGTCTCTCTTTATGATTTATCCTATAGATTCTCGGGGGAGGGCACTGTGGACAGGGCACGGAGTGTGCTGAGCAGGGAGCCAGCTCTGAGTTCTAATATGGGCGGCACAACCCATTCAAGGAGGGCCACGCGATGGATGCTAAACCTGCTGAGTGTCGGTCTTCTTGTGAGTAAAGCCTGGTAATCCCTAGATCCTCTTACAGTCAGACAGGGCAGGGTCCCCACGGCACTCTGCACATTTATCGTACTGTCCACGCACCCTCCTCCAGGGCAAGGACAAGCCTCACTCATCATCTCCCCTGTGCCCAGCCAGGTCTGGCAACTATAGGCATTCAGTTGGCCTTTGTGGGTGAGTGAGTGCATGACTGATGGCCCCAGGCTGGCCGGTCTGGTCTCCCTCTTTAAAAGCATCCTCTCTTAGCACAGCTGAGAGCTCCCTCCCAGACTGCACTGCAAGAAGTCAGGCTTGTTAGGACTGCTGGTGCTCTGCACGAGCTAACATCCACCCCGTCCCTCATAAAAAGCCCCGATTCCCCGATAAGGAGAGGAAGTGACTGCCACAGGAATTTGATCTGTGATAACCCGTTCCATCACTCTTGGTAGACTGTGGCGTGTGGCTTCTGGTCGCATGAGGCAGCAGCAGCCGCAGCCTCTAAAGAATGTGTGTCCAATATTTGGTGCTGAAAGGCTGGAAGGAGAAGCAGCGTCCAGGACGTGTCAGGGCAGATGATTCCCATAATGGAAAGGGGGTGATCCTCATGTGGGCAGCAAGTGGGGGATGAGGTCATCGGGAAGAATTTAGAGAGAATTAGGTCTTGCTTCCCTGGGCATAATTTTTTAAAGAAATACAAAATGTATCTTTTTAACGTTTCATGTCTGTTTCCTTTTAATCTTTCAGCCTGGCCTCCACTAAAACTGAGTTTTAAATAAGCTTAAAGTTTGCACTGCCTTGTGCTCATTCATGAACTTCATGAAGAACACTATCCTTTTGGAGACAAGGAAATTGTCTATCATCTTAGTCTGGAAGACAGCCGTATTGATACTGGTGACTTCTCTTCTTTTAAAACACGTATGTTCCCTGGAGGAGTAACCTATTGCCACTCACATCTTAGTGTTAATTGCATTAGCAGATAGCATTCTCTCAATTCTTAACTATATTAGCAGTGGAAAAAGAGAATTTTGTTTCAGATCAAGCTCCTTCTCTCACACCACAGGTTGATGGGGGAAAGGGTTTTTAGAGCTGGGCATTGCAGGGAAGGTATTGTAGAGAGGGGGTTGGCTGTGGGTGCCAATGTGAAATGGCAGAAATACTCTGGACTCACAGAGAATTGGGTTCAAATCTCAGTTCTATTAGAGACTAAGTCACCTGGGAAAAGTCATCTAACATCTTTAGGCCTAAGATTTCACATCTACTATATAATGATGTAGGGCTTCAATAGATGATCTTCAGGCACTAACATTATTGGATTCTATGGTTTAGCTTGTGAAAGCAAAGCACGTCTTAGAGAACAACCTACCATCTGGTGTATGATATACCATTACCTTGAATTATTATCTAAAAGGAATTAGGAATATTGCCTATGAAGTGGTAATTCAGGCCTGATTTAAGGACAGATAGTTGCTGTCATTTTTAGATGCACAAAGCACAATGCCAGCACACAGTAGCTATTTATGTATTATAGAGACATGTTTATACAATGTAAGCCTGCATTTTAATGGAAGGAAAAAGTCAATTTTTCTGCTTGTACCACTGAGAATTTTATGAGATCATCTAGTCTTTTATCAAAGATTCTCCCTGTTCATTTTCGTTTTTTAGGTACAAAGAAGTATTTAAATAGTAAAAAAAAAAAAAAAAAGAAAAGAAAAGAAAAGAAAGAAAGAAACAATCTAAATATTTAATAATAAAAGACTGGGTAAGGACATGTAGGTCTGTGCAAATAAATGGAGTATTATGTAGCCATGTAATAAAGATTATATAAATGCACAGTGACACAAAAAGATATTCAAGTTATATCATTAAGTTTAAAAAGGTAGGTTACTACAAACCTCTCATAGCATGGAAAAAAGACTGAAAGACTTAACACACCAAAATGCTTACAGGGTTTATATATCTTCATGGTAGGATTAAAGATTTGTGAAATAAATTTTTTCTTCCTTTTTCTTTTTTTTCCCATTTGTTCTTTTAAAGATCTTAAACAAGATATAATTCACATACCATATAACTCACCCAATTAAAGTGTGTAATTTAATGACTTTTAGTACATTCACAGAGTTGTGCAACTACATGACCACAGTCAATTTGAGAACTTTTTCAACACCACAAAAAGAAACCTTGCATCCCTTAGCTAACACCCCCGAGTCCCACCCACCCCAGCACCCATACCCTTGCAACCACTAATCTACTTTTTGTCTCTATAGATTTTAAAACATCCTCTGGATTTATATTTTAAATTTACATTTATATATCTTAAGTTGGCTTTTTAGTAGAACTCACCTGAGGTACATCCAATGATCATGCATCTAAACAACCATCACAAAACTGTTTTCTCTGGACCCAGACTAGGAACCAAAGTTGCATTTATAACTATGGTTTTTAGATCTGGCAGCATTGGATGGGTTAGGGCATGGGTTGAGGTGTGAAGATCCCAAGCTTCCTTTGACTTCTCATGGTACTCTCATCCCGGGCTGGAGAAAGAGAGAGAGAGAGAGAGAGAGAGCTCTGCAATTTTTAGCTCCTTTTATTCCTGATCTGGGATCTCTTTTCATTTTTTGGAGAGGGACAGAGATATGACTGAAACCCTCACCCTTAACAACATCCATTTTCATGCTATGATTTGCACAGCCTTGTTTTTCATCAAGAGTCACTGGTTTGAAGTGAAATAGTTTCTATATGATAGATCTAGTTTACAAACTCAATCAGGTCAACTCAAGTCATACATATTTGCTACTCGAGTTTTTGAAATGATGTGTCAACTTGGTTTTAGGTATCAGAAATGGAGTGTTATAACTAAGGAATATAGGGTGATTTTTAAAAAGTAGTTTCCTATTTCCTAAAGTTCAGCTATTTTGTGTATATAAATTACTCTAATATTTATTAATCATCTGCTATGTAGACAGCCCTGAGTTAAATGCTCAGTTATACAAAGAAGTGTAATCTGACTGAAATAAACTTAAAATTTGTAAGCCTGGACCTCCAGCCTTTGGACACCATAATCCTTTCCTTATGTACACTATTAAGGAGATCAGTCTCCTTAACTCTGATGGCAACCAACATAAAGCCCATCCAGAAGAACAACATACACGAAGTTGAATCACATGAAGCCACCAATATTCTACCATTTTGACATACAAAAATGGCAATTGCAAATGGCTCAATCTAATAAAATAAGAAAAACTTGCACTAAATAATGATAATGAATGCTTACCATTTACCAGTAGTAGACTTTATTTTATAGGCTTTATCTCATTTAGTCTCACAACAACCTTATGAGGTAAGTAGTATTTTGATCTCCTTTTTTTAAATTTTAATTTTAATTTCTTTTTTTATTGAAATATAGTTGATTTACAATATTGTATTAGTTTAAGGTGTACAAGTGATTCAATATTTTTATAGATTATACTCCATTTAAAGTTATTATAAAATATTAACTATATTCCTGTGCTGTATAGTATATCCTTGTAGCTTATTTACTTTATACATAGTATTTCATAGACAAGAAAACAGAATCTCGGAAAGATTCAGTAATCAACTCAAGTTCATATGGTCAATAAGTGGTCTGTATGACACACAGAAAGGTTTGTGTAACACAAAAGACTATGTTTTTAAATATTGTATTATAGAAAACATTAAGGGAATTGTAGAGAAAGAAATGGCTATGGACAAGTTGGTATCCAAGTGTCTAGAATACAGTGGGTGTTTAATAAAATTAGAGGTCAGAGAAGGGAATGATTAATGCTAATAAAAATGCCAAAGCATGAAATTATTTTCATATCTTTCTTTTATATTCTAAAGCATACAGAATAATGTCCCCTCATGCTATAACATCTTCCCTTGAGCCCTATCTCTGCCTGATTTTGTTTTCAGAGGTTCTGGGAAAATGAAGGCTCCACTCAATTCCCCTTCAGTCAGTCATCTCTGACCACTACCAAGAATCTTCAAACAGTTGGACAAAAATTTAATGTCCATATTAAGTTTTTCTCTTCCTATGGACTCCAAATATCCAACCATAAACTAGTTAAGGATAAGATACATACTCATGAAAATTGAATAGCAATACAAAACATCAGAGGAGATATATGAACTCTGAATGGGTCCTGTTCTGACTAATACATTCCACTCAGAATTCTGTGGCATCTATGATTCAGGCAGTCTTTGGGCAGAGGCGATCTGCCTGGTAGGACACCTCTGAGTTTACTAACAACAATCACCAACTGATAAAACACCAATGTGTGAACCACTTGACTTCATCTTATGATGAATACTCTTTCCCAAAGTTCTGTCATTGGTATCCACCACTCTATAATTTTTGTTTGCAAAGTATGTGCTGGCAACTGCTTCTACAGCTATTTTAGAGTCCTGACATCTATCAATGTTTGGGGGCAATAGAATGGTCCAAGTCGTTCTCATAAGTCATTGGTACCAAAGGGCAATGCTAAGTTCTTCCAAAGCATTCTGGGAAGAGCATCACAATGATGCCCATAAATGCTATCAGGCACTGCCTGCCGCACGAGCAAAATCTTCAATGAGAAGAGAGATACAGAGGAGCGTGACGGGGGTGAGCGCATGCAGGATAACTATAATTAGTTTCCAATTGGAGCTTCTCATTTCTGCCTTCTCTGGAATGGCTGTCATTTCCACGTTTTTCCCCATACATGGTCCATTCTGAGATGGTCCCCATTCAGAGGTCTAAATGTCAACTGTGCTGAAAAAGCTACTGAAATTCTGATGACGAATGAATGTGTAACATTTCAAACTGTTACTCTGGAATCTTCTCACTCTGCCAGAAAAGCAGCTAGGAAGAGAACCATGTTTATGTATTGACGCAAGACCTTGTTTCTGGCCTTGTATAGAGATGTCTCAAACATACAGGAGCATACTTGCAGGTTGATAATGCATCCTACTGATAGAGACCCATCTTGACCTAGAGTTCCCTGGCCCTCCTGGTGTTGCATATAGGCAACCCTATTCCGCAAGGAGGTCAGAGAATGGATGGTTAAGAGACAATTGGAAAAACTCTCTCCCAGAATCACGGCACCAAGCCCTGCAGACCAGCTGTTGTAGAGGCCCAAGTGAAAGACCAAGATTTCCCCCAAAGATCTCCCTCAGAGAAGAGCCCACCTTATATTTGAGGACTTACAAAGTCTCATGCTACAATTACTGTCTCAATTCCTTTCTCTCGACCAATGAAGTACTGCTTGAAGAAAACATCAACCTAATAACCTTAGTTGGATATTTATTGAGGTCTGTCTGAACTGATAAAATAAAAAAGAAGCAAAGAAATTTAACCCATATTTCATAATTATTTCTGGATGTATGCTTCCCAATTGCAACCACCCAGTGTTACAAGGGGGATAAAAGCCATTTGAAGATCAGCTTAAAAAGCAACAAATCGCATGGTTACCTTGGATAGGTTATGAATACATACCTCAGGACAATTGAAAAACTGACAGCTAATGTTATCCAAAGGCACGTTTGTGTTTGGGATCAGTTTTCTAGTGAAAGGCTGATGTTGCTGACGTCTTAAAAGTGAAAATGATGAGGTCTAGAAGATGTGATAAATGACTCAAAAATGACGTAAGTGATGACAGTGATGTTGAAGATTCACGTAAAGCGTTTAAATGCAATCTTTTGAAAAATGTGAAAATGGAAACAATTTTAAATTCATATTTTATGTAACACTATTCTAAATATACATATCAATATTATTAAATGAAATAATATAAGTAAAGATTTGACTATTTCTTCTACATCTTTAAAAGGTATATATTCAAGACGTACCCCTCCTCTCCCCAATCTGTCTCTTTCCTTAATCTTTCCTTGGGAAAAATGGGAGGGATTACTTTATATTTGGACATATTTGGGACATTAGAAATATTTTTAGATTAACATAGAGAAAATGTCATGTCCTATATATGAGAGAGATTAGATATGGTTGTGCCTTGTTTTGCCTGAATTACTGATTCCAATTTTTAAAATACTGTCAGCAAACATTCTGTAGAATATTTAAATCTGTATTAAGAGCCTGAAATTATTAAAACCATTAACCAACCTACTAAATTCATTGTTCTGATGCTGTCCAGCATATTTCTTACTCTTTAAAAAAAAAAACCCTGCCTATTTCCCAGTTCACTTTAGCTTAGACCTAGTTTAACTGTTAGACCTCAGTCCTGACTTTCAGGATGACTGTAAGATGTCTTTGACAAGGACCCAGGAAGAGTCATTTCACTTTTTGGCATTTTGGCTTCCCTATTAATAAAAAAAAGGATAATGTTGTATGCCCTGCTTTTGCCACAGGATTATGGTGAGGATCTGATGACATGGAAGTGAATTGAGAGTATTGTACTAGTCAAGTTTTCTTTCCTTAAATGTATATATTACAAAAGTTAAACTTCAAACTAAGGTTAACCTTTAAACCATCAAATGTTTGAAATTAACATTCAAAGCATATATTTAGGAAGGAAGGGAGGGAAGATAGAAAGAAGGAGGAAAGGGAGGGTGGGAAGGAGGGAGAGAAGAGGCAGTAAATAAATTATTCCAGAACTTGTGTTACAAAGGCTGTGGGTTTCCCAGACCTTTCCCCTTTCCTTTACCTCTATTGACTGCGGTTACTTCATTCACACCCACGTGGCCATAAGAGGACAAGCTGGAGGATTCCTCCTATTTCTCCTGGGTTTGCAGACCTCAGTTTTCCATGAACTTTATTTTCTTTTTGCAGACACAGCTAATGGAAACTTCGTTGGTGTTCAGGGTTTGACTTTCTCTTGTATGGAGTATTCTAATGGCTGTATTAGTCAGCATAAAAGAAATGGGCCATCCAAGGAATGAAAACTTCCCATTCAATGAGTTAACTACGTATTCATCTAATCATTTAAAAAAAATTTTCTAAGTAGTTTTCAAAAGGGTTTGAACCACAGCTTAGGGCACGATAAAAGACAGAGAAGATAGCAAATTTTAAAGCAAGATTTTATCTGAAAAGGAGAATAACTGGTTTCAAAGCCTGGAGATGAACAGATCTCTACATTCATAATGGTTATTAGAGCTAAGCCTTATGCCAAACACTGTTATCCATGCGTTATAGGTGGCAAATCTATGGCTTTGAGGGCTTAAGGAAATTGCCTAATCAGGGCAAAGATCAAGTTTTTCTGACCACTGGGTCACACTCTGAACAGCAGGAAGTCCTAGGCGAGACTACGTTTGATTCTGGGCAATACATTTTAAATTATATTTTCAAGTCACAAAGGTGAAAATAAAATATTCAAAATTTAAAGAATTATTCCTAGGAATAGAAAGAATAGAAATTTACCTACAGATTCAATTCATAGCTAAAGTGGGAATACCACTATGCTACTGGGGTGATGCAGCTTAAAGATGCTATAAAGGGGAACGCCAAAAGGTTGACTGCTTGGTGAGAGCCCCGTGGATGAAGGCCCTGCAGAAGTTTCCTTCCACAGAGCATGGAAACAAGTGTGCCACGTGTGTGCAGAGCAAGAGTTTGTGGGCTTGACTGAGAGTGACGGGGAATAGTCAACAGAGGGTCATGGGGAGGAAGGGATGGAAAATGTCTGAGAAACTTTGGTGATACCGGTAAAAAGAAAAAGTTGAAGATCCTCTTAAAGAATTTTACCAACTTACAGGAGACATTTGTTCATTTAATAAAACACTTGAGTGAGTGACACTGGATCCTGGCCTCTGCATCAGCAACAATTCAGCAGTGAAAGAACTTCTTTCCATGGAGAAATTAACTTCTTGTTGGCTCTGTACCAAGTAAAGAACAGCAAGTAGCAAAGGAAATAAAGCAGGAGCCAATCTTTATCTTCTCCCTGGAAAGCCCCTATTTCCCCAAGACCCTCTCCCTCTGGTCTTTGGCAGCTTCCTTCACAGCTGTCCTCCTCCTCTTCTCACTGCTGAACCCACTGGCTGTTTCCATGGAGGACCTTGTCTTGCTGTAAATGTGACTGCTTCTGGTGCTACAGACCATTCATCTATTTCCTTCACCTGTACACTCAGCTTATGTACTGTTTCAGGGCAGCCTACAGTATTTGCCATCAGCCCTGTGGTTCCGCGGACCAAGTTACTTTACTCCTGAAGTTTACAGTATTACTTCCATATTACTGAAATTCAAAGTAGAGATGACTTTAGTAAAAATGGAAATGGCTCTAGTCCTACTTGTATAGACTGGTTGAGATTCTATAGGGGTTGCCTCAAATTTATGTTATATTTAACTGAATTTTATGGACAGAAATGATACGTTTTACTGACATTCATGAACGTTGGGATCTATATATATATATGTGTTGAAATGTATCACTCAGTCAAAATTCTGGAGACTGTAACATATCATACATATATGATATGTTATTACTATAAAAACTCTACATCTAATTTCTCTCCTGAACTCCAGTTTTAGCAACTCTAAATGCTTCCTTGGCATGTTGACCTTGCTGCTCCATTTTCTGTTCTAACTTGCTAAGCTAAAGTTCTCCCCACAAACCACCTATCAGATCACTAATTTTCCAATGTTTATCTTTTAAATGAAAAGTGTGTGAGGAGTCATCTTTTTACGCATCCCAAGCGGTCTTCTCACTTTCCCCTCAGTGGTCTGGGCTCTGGAATCAGACTTCCTGGATTAAAATTCCAGTTCTATTACTTAGTCCATGTCCTCCAATAGGCTTACTGTTTCACTTTATAAGCCTTGGCTTCCTGGAATCCAAAATAGTGCCTATCTCATGGAATTGCGAGAATTAAAAGTGATCACTCATGTAAATAAATTAGTGCATTGTCATCACATAGTGAACTCCATATTTGCTGCTGTCATCATCATCATCTTAACTACCCCTGCCCCATCCTTGCACTCATTTTACTCACCAAATGATTTTGCCTCTCACTTCCCAGAGGAAATTGAGGATATTAAGTATGAAGTTCCTCAACTTCTCCTACCACCTCCAGTGTGGCAGATGGCTGTGTCCCTGCCCATCTTTTCCTCTCTTCCTTCATTGTAGACAAAGATGTGCCCCTTTCTATGGCTTATCCTCTTCCTCCCAGCTGTGCTCTCTTTGCTACCCCCCTCAGTCCATCAGATCAGCCCCTCTTGGGGATGGAGAGTAGTGTTGCAGTGAATGACTAGACTTTGGAACTGAACAGAGCTGGTGTCAATCTTGGATCTCCCTCTTCCTGGTTCTCCAACCAGCCTCCTCTTCTGTAAAATGGAGACAATGTCTTTATGACTCTAGGTCATAGAGTTTGGGGGAGACTTAGATAAGATAATGACCATAAAGCATGGGGCTCAGTGCCTGGCACAGAGTAGGACCTGAATAAATGGCAGCCTTTTATTGTCACTGTTATGTCTGTGAGTGCTGCCAGCCTCGTGCCACTGTGCATTACACAGTGTAGGTGCTTGATAAACATTTGTTCTAGAGGTGGTGGTGAATGATGAATTATTAGCCATGATAAGTTGGCTCTGGCCGGGGGTCAAGATTCCTGACTCCTTAGAGAGCTGGCTGATATCACAAGTTCAAGGGACCAACATTCATGTAGCAGGGGGACGCTCTAGGCAAAAACATTGTATCTCTATGAGGATTTTGCCCCGAACCTAATGTAATCTCCAGATGAGCTGAACTGGACCAGGCAGAGGAACACCTCCTCTCTGGCTATACATAGGTTCTAAGCTTAGAGCCCAAGGGCAGCTGCAATCTCCTTGTCTTTTTTCCTGGAGACCACACTTCAATCCATTTGAGAAGAAAAGCAACCCTATAGAAACACAGTAAGAAAAAGAAGGGGTCCAGACACTTTGATCCTGAAAAACTACCAAAGAGAGTGGTGGCTTGGAAAGGGTGAAGGGTGTGCCCTCCTGCTTGGAGGATGCCCAGACTCTTCTTGTCTCTCAGCCACGTGGATGAAGGATTCCCATGAGTCAAGCCCTGGCCAGTGTTCCCAAAAAACTTAATCCATAGAAAAATAATCAAAAAAGAATCTCAGTATTTTCAAAGGAGACACCAAGGAGGGAGAGTAGGCTGGTGTGGCATGGGATAGAAAGTGGATGGCAAGAGGCAGGAGATGTAAGTGCCTTTAGGGATTCAATGCAGCAGCAGTTTTGAGAAAGATTGGGACACTTAAGAAGATTAGTATCCTTAATTTAAATGTAGATTCCCTTGAATATCTTTAAGCTCAATTCTCTTTACAGTACTATAGAAAACCCAAGGCAGATAAATATGTGATGGCCTCATGTCAAAAGTGTGTTTCTTTGTTTATTGATTTATTGAGCATGTACTATGTGCCCAGCTTCATACTAGGTTCCGGGGATAAATGAATGGAATACAGCCTCTGCCTTCAACTTGTCCGAGAAGACAGGCATTCTAACCTTATCTCAGGAAAGCTGATACAACTCACAAGTATGTCAACCACGTAACAGAGAATGGCCATTCTTCTGCCTGGAATAACAGCTGGGGGATGCATATTTTGGAATTCTTTTTATCACACATTTGGTCATTTGGCTTTATTACAGAGCTCACTTGGGTGTTTCACCTTAGCTAAGCCAATGATTGTTATGTGCTGAGAGTGGTAGAATCAGGTGACTGTAGCAATCTCCTTAAACCAAGTCCTACCTGTTTCTATTCCTCGGCTACCCAAACTCCATTTAGCTGTTTGATTGGCTATTTAAAGAATTCTGCTCTTATCCTTCACTAGAATTTCTTTTAGGTGCTGTTTTCAATCCTAACTGCACAAAATCCCCAGAGATAATTAATCAATGAGTCCTAAACAACACCTTGACAGATAATTCACTAATAATAATTTTGTAAGGTATGTGAAAGACCATATAAATGGTTTTGGTCCCCTGGACTTCTACATCAGAACAAGCTTAATTGAAGGTGTTTATCTAAAATTCACTTTGTCATCTTCCAGTCATATATTCATATCGCTTTGTAAGGATTGCTTAAACTAAATTTCTGTCTTATGACATCATATGATTAGATTGGAACTTGACTCTGTAACCTGACCTTTTTCCATGGAAGGGAAAAAAGAAAAAGAGATTTTCTTAGGGAGGTAACTAAGCCTTTTAAGGCAAAAGTGACCATCCCTTTCTGTTTAGGAACCCGAAGTTTGACTCTGTAAATGGATCTGCTCTTCCAACATTACCTAACGATTATTCATGGCTTCAATTTTCTTTTTCTCTTTGTTCTATGAATGGCATTTAATGAAGATGGGTCACATGCAGACTTTAATTTCACAAAGAAATGTATGATGCTCAGCAACAGTTCTGTCACAAGACACTTAGGCTATCGCTCTGATATGGAAGACCTTCTCCAAGAAGCCCTTCTGGCATGCAACCTTCTGAACTTGTCAAGTGAAAGTAGTCTGAAAAGTGTCTGCCTGCTGATAAGGCAGGTCTCAGCTATTTTTCTCCTTCCTTCTCTCTTCCTGCAGAGTGTCTGAGGCCACCTCTTGTGTTTCTTCCAACTTGGAGAGTCAACAATTCTGTCATAGGACTTGCCTCAGTGGATCATGACACTGGGGAGAAAGGGGTTATTCTGTAACATTCTAGGTGGTTATATGGTCTCAGACTGTGACACTGACATTCGTAGATTGATTTGGCTGAGATGAATCTTTCTGATAAAACCACATTCCTCCTCCCTTCTCCAGGTATTCATCATCTTGTAATAGTCACTTTCCAAGTTCAATAATATTGTGAGTGGTTTGCCTTGACCTTGCAGCTCTCTAGGGAAGGTCTTGGTCGTGATCACTCAAAGAGCAAATGTGTGTTGTCCCTTCAAAATGTATGTACACTGAATTCTTAGATAAGGTGACCATACTTTCTTAATGAAAAAAAAGAAAGGAGACCCACGTTTTGCCTGGACAGAACATTTGAAATTGGAGCCCTCCTAGGAAATCTAAAAATATTGCAGGATTCATGCAGCTTTTAGGGAAACCACAGAACAGTCAGAGTACAGACTAATCCACTAGTACGGAATATCCCACCACTCTGGGCTTGAATTATGTGTCTAATCATACAGTCAAGGTTTTATACAGGCATACCTTGGAGACACTGCAGGTTTGGTTCCAGACCACTGCAATAAAGCAAATATCACAATAAAGCGAGTCACACACATTTTATTTTTTGGTCTCCCAATGCATATAAAAGTTATGTTTATATTGTAGTCTATTAAGTGTGCAACAGCATTACGTCTAAAACAACAATGTACATACCTTAATTTAAAAATACTTTATTTCTAAAAAAATGTTAACTATCACCTGAGCCTTCAGCAAGTCGCAATCTTTTTGCAATAGTAACATCACCATAACAAATATAATAACTGAAAAAGTTTGAAATATGGTGAGCATTACAAAAATGTGACACAGAGACGTGAAGTGGCCAAATGTTGCTGGAAAGATGGTGCTGATAGACTTGCTCCATGCAGGGTTGCTGCAAACCTATAAAAAATGCAGTATTTGTGATAAAAAATAATAAAGCAAAGCATAGTAAAAAGAGGTATGCCGTCTCATGCCTTATCCACTTTCTCACAGTCTAACTATATGGACTGATAGCTGTTCAGACAAATCGGAGGGGCAGTGGCAAGAGGGTGATTTTGAATCCAAGTTTCCCCAATGCGTGAACACGGGGTGATTCGTTTAGCCTTTCAAAACCTCAGTTTCATCTGTAAAATGGGGAAACAAATGCTTCCTTTTGGAGTGAGGCTCAGATATAAGTGCAAAACGGCTGATACCGAGAGGCACGCAGGGCTCTGAGGTTATTCCACGCCCCCGTCCACATTAACATGTTTGCAGAGCCCAGAAGATACGTGCTTCTTGGCTCCTCATGGAGCGGGAGTCAAAAAAAACTTGAAATCTACTAATTTTCTTCGTTGAAATAATTGCATTTATTTGAGTATCTTAGTTTTTCCTCTGAGCTGCTTTCCAGATCTGAGTGTCTTGTGAGGCGTGAATGGCAGCTTATCTTGCTGAGAGTGTGGAATAAAACCTTAGCAGCTTCTGGTGTTAAAGGGCTTGACTTATCTCAGGGTGGTGGCAGAGCGCCCTGGCTGGCTTTGCTGCTTTGTCTTTGCACTCTGTACGGTTGCTTAGCGCAGCTGTCAAACACCTCGAGTGATCCTAAGAGCATGATGATGGACAGTCTATGCCACTCCCAGGACATCCTAGGTCAGTGGGCATTTTCCTTTTTAGCATTGACTCCTTAAGAGGTACATGCCAAAAGAGATTTTGTTAGCTTTAAAGAACTATGAAATATGAATTAAGATACAGATAATGTAGTCTTCTGTAACACATAAAGCTTGTTGCACTCCATGAATAACTGTGTTTCTGAAAGGAGCATAAGTGTAAAAAACTCAATTTAAAATGTAATTGGGGAATTCTCTGTTCCAAGGAACTCTTGGTGAAGCTTTCTTCTAAAGCTAATAATAATAATACTATTTAGCTACTTCGGAATTTGATAGATAATATCAATTTATATACTTTTCAAAAACCGTGGGCTGTCTCTCTCTCTCTCTCTTTGAGTAAAAGGGGATAGGATAATCATTTATCCCCTTGTTATCTTCTACGGTTGGAGATAGCATATGAGGCACTAGTTCTTGGGATGAAAGGACCCCTCCTCCCAGACTTTTGTTTCCCCAAGACCCTCTATATTACCAAGACAAAGCTTCAAAATTATTCTTTCCTATTAAGCTCTTACTTTATCTGGATTTGATTTTTGCATAAAGAGCGAGGTAGAGAGTCAATATTTTCAATAAATGATCCCGGCACAATTTATCAAATCATCTATCTTTTTCCTATTGTATCTGCAATGCCAGCCAGCTATTATATATCAATTTTTCATATTTGCATGAGGCTTTCCCCAGGTTCTTTTCTGTTTTATTGATCTATTCTTGCAACAACACAACGCTGTCTTGATTATTACTGATTTTTAATAGGTCTTGGTATTTGGTAAGAAAAGTCTCCCATCTAATTCTCCAAGGGTATCTTAGCTATTCTTAACCCTTCACTCCTGCATTCAAGTTTTAGGATCATCTTTTCAAGTCAATTAAATGTCTTGATAGGATTGTGATTGAGATTTTATTAAATCTATATATTGATTGGGGATTATTGACATCTTTGTTATATTGTCTTCCTATTCATGAACTTAGATTAGTGCTACATTTATATGTCTCCTTTCTTGTCCTTCAATAAGCTTTTTTGCTCCTGGGTACCAGGCTTTTACATGGGTTGGATTGTTTATTATAGAGTTATGGGAACCAACACAATACTTTAAAACAGTGCTTGCTTTCCCACCTAAACTATGTCTTTTGTCCAGGAGACCATCTCTTGCTCTATTGTAGATCCTGAGAATGAATGGGGACAGCAACAGAAGAGAGAGCCGTCAAGCCAAAGTCAACCAACACAAGTGGTAGAACAAGTACTCCTGCTGGGATGAACAGAATTGGGGAAACCTTTGGGAAAACAATTTGTCAATTAAGATTATTCATAGTGGCACTGTACATAATGCGGAAAACAAGAACTAATCCAAGTGTCTATCAACAGTATAATAAATCTTTATATATTTGTAAAACTTGGAACTCTGCAGTAGTGAAAATCAATGGACTACAGCTAAAGAGTGCAAAAAAGCAAGTCATACAGGAAAACATATAGCATGATTCAATTTATATGTAAGTTAAAATAGGCAAACCTAAGCTATATATTTTTAGGGATTTGTTCATATGTAGTAAAATCACAAAAGTATAACAGGTTGATTAATAAAAAAATGTAGTCTGGTAGTTACTCTGTTGGGGAGAAAGACATGAATTGGAAAGGGTTACATGGAGGTTTTAAAGGTCCCGGTCTTTTGTACTTTTTAAAATGGGTGGTGGGTGCACGGGTGTGTCTGTTTTATTACTGTCTTCAAATTTTGGTATATTTTATATAAACACTATGTGTATGGTACATTGCATAATAAAATTTTAGAAGGATGATAAACTAATTATTTGCAAATATTTAATTGAATGGTATACAATAGTAATAAACCAATCTATCTAACTATCTATATATATACATATATAGTATGTCTCAAGAAAATGCATGCATATTTTAATGATGGTTATTTATTTTAAATGGCATTTATGTTTCTATGATATTACTGTAAGAAGTCTCAGGAAGAAAATATTTGAATGTTTGCTATTTCTTTTTCTAGAGTGACTATGTATTAACTGCTGTGGGGAATGTAAAGCTCTAGGCACTTATGATACATCATGGAACACAACTAGGATTCCTGCCATTCTGGAATACATACTCTAGCTAGGGGTGAGGGGTGCATGGCAGAGAGAGACAGACTGAAAACACTGAGCGTACTATATTAATAAATTGCATCTTATGTTGGGAGGTGAGAAGCAACCACTAGAGCAGGGTCATAAGTTCAAAATTGCTTGATGAGCTGCCATTTTGAACAAGGTGGGCAGGGTGGGACTTCATGGAGGAGTTTACTTCTGAGCAAAGACTTGAATGGGAGAGTGACCATGCGGATTATTGGGGAAAGGTTGTTTCAGGTGGAGGGAACAGCTAAGGCAAAGGCCCTAAGATGGGAGCATGCCTGGGGTGTTTAAGGAATAGCAAGGGGTTGGAGTAGAGTTAGCAAGTGGCAATGATGTCAAAGAGGCAATGGAGGGTCATGAGGGCTTCTGTATGACTTCGTCTTTTTCTCTGAGTGAGGAAAGGATTGATGATCCGATATCATATCAGAATCTGGCTGTCATGTTGAGAACAGACTGTTAGGTGTTGAGGGCAGAAGCAGCTGGTAGCCTGTTACCACAATCCAGGCAAGAGGCGATGTGGCACAGACAGTCTCCAAGTATTTCTGAGATTGGCGGTATTCTATGGAGAAAAAATGTTGTTTAAGTACTCTGCATTTTTCTTGGACCTACATTCCAAGTAAGCAAATATCTGAACAACTGCTCTCATTCTTAGAATATGTTGGCAGTTGTATTCGAAATCTAAATATCCAATGTCTTTACATTTCAGTAGAATTGTAAATTTTCCTTTACTACTTTAAAAATCCTCTTATAAGGTTATGGGAATTCTACCCAATGGAGATGGGCAATTATTATAATTAATGGTTGTAAATGGACTATGTGACAACATGAAAAACCCTCAAGATGAAATGTTCAGTGAAAAATAAAAACAAGAGGCAAACTGTGTTTTTGTATAGTACGACTATTGAACAAAAAAGATCCATGACCTTCCAGCTGGTCCAGCCCACTTCCTCTTGGACCTCATGTACTGTAGCGCTCCCCCTTGCTTGACTTCCGATAACCACCTTGACCTTCCCATTGATACTTAAGCCTCCCAAGCATGCAGTTTCTTCAGAGTCTTTGCATGGGCTGTTCCCTCTGCCTGCAGGGCCCTTACTCTGTGGCCCTCATGGGCCTGCATGACTGACTCCTTCATCTTCACCAGCAAGGCCTTGACAGACACAGCCACCCCCTTCTCCCTTGGCACTTCCTATCCCCTTGATTCGGTTTGTTTTTCCCACCGTACTTATCACTACCCAACAGGCACTTCACGTTATTTGTGTATTTGCTTATTGTCTCTCTCCCTCCAACTGAAAAGTAAACTCCCCAAGGTCAGGGGTCTGTTTTCTTCAGGTTTTGTTTTTGAACCGTACCTGGCATATAGTAGGTACACACAAGAAATTGTTGAATGAAGGACTATTACAAAGGCCTGAATTTTTTAAAATTGTTAACAATTATTGATGATGATTCACACTCTAGGCCTTATTGGAGAATGAAGGGATCACGTGGAAGGTTATTAAAGGAAGGAGCTATGGGTCTATTGAAATCACCTACTTCGGAGAAGTTGAGTTGGGGAGTTGGCCCTTGTGTGTCAGGGCATGAGAAGCACTTGGCACACTGGTAAGCCTCGGGTAAGCTGTAACCTAGATGCTGAGGGGTCAGTAGAGGCAAGGGAACACTTCTTCTACTGAGAATGTGGACTCTGGCCTAAGGAACTAATGAGAAATGCCACTGTCAAGACAATGTCTAATACTAGAAGAAGGCACTGGGCAGACCATATCAGAGGAGAAAAGACCCATCCCAGGGACAAAGGCACCCCTGGATGGTTTCCTAGGTCTGGGAACAGTGGGCAAGATCTGGGCTGGAGAAAGAGGGCAGCCAGAGAGCAGATTTTGTAGCAAGCAAGGAAATGATCAGAGCAAACTATCATCCTCGTGTTGAGCTTGCAAATTCTAACTGCATGTAGCTTATGGAGCTCTGGCTGGGGAATTTTTGGCGGAACTTAGATTCACCTGTTATACATAGTAGAGCAGTACTATGTCGTGCTAAAATATCAGAATAATCCCATATGGGTTGGTAAATAGCTGCTGCTCAAGCTCCTCCCCCAGCATCCCAGCCCAATCTCCCCAGGATCCAGAGCTTTAGAGGTGAAGCTTGGGGCCCCTGAGATCCTGCTAGTATCTCTTTAATTGGCTGGGACCTGTTATATAGCTTGCTAAACATTTTTATTATCATACCTGCAAAGTAATAGAATAGATTATGTCTACAAAAATCAAATGAAGAAGGAATGTGGAGGTATTTGGACTTTTTAGAGTCATAGGAGAGTCATCAGGAAAAGCTAGAGAAAATCCTAGGAATAAAGAGACTCTGCAGCGAAAATGTAAGTTGTCTGTGACCTAGAAGAGGGAAGAAGTTGTGTTCCCTTCCTTCATGGCTAAAGTCCAATCTCCTGCCTTGTTCGCCCAGCACAGGTGAGGAACATAAGGACCTTGCGTTTCATTTCAAGAAGTCAGAGGCATTGAGATGTGGTTATAGACACTTTCCTATTCTATCTTTAAATCAACCAAAAAGGTAGACATTTGTGATGGGGAAACTGGTCCAAATATTTAACCCCATCATTACTCTAACACCGAGCACAGGGAAGCCAGGGAAATCGCAGTTGCACATCTTAACCCTGAGAATGTACAGAACCAGGACTCTCCAAGATGGGATGCCCGTGTCTCCTCCGACCTCTGAAACCAGCGCGCCCGGGTTATAAGTACTACCACTTACTCGGCTGTCTTGTGGCAGTTACACGCACATGCCTGCCATTCAGAGTTTTGGAGTGTGCGTTGACATCTGTGTGTGTGTATGAAGATAAACGGGTGCTTGTTTCGATGCAGGGCGTGATACAAGGATCCTGCTGGTATGCTGTTGGGAACCTCCGGTAAAGCCTGTAGGATAGGTTATGGCCCTTGGACTCACTCCCTTGTGGACCTGTTCAGGGTGTAATCTATTTTCAGTCTACGACTGTCTGTTTAATGTAGGAGCAGAAGCTTTCACTGAAATAGAGCATTGAATCAAATCCACATCTATTGAACAAATTAACAATTTTGTGGATGGTTATTTTTCCCCCCTAAAATACAGCTCTTTCTCTGGTAGTTCAAAAAAATTGCTGTAAAAATTTGCATTTTAGGAGGGGAAGAATCAGAAGATGACTATAAACCTTAGGGAGCCTAGAGGAAAAATGGAAAGGGGACCTATTGTAGTTATCCTATTGGAGTAAACGTAGGAAAATTTAACTCAGAAACTAAGAGAATATTCCAGTGCACCAAATATATAGACGCAGCCCTCTGAACTCAGCACCAGGGCGTGCACTTAACAGGTCAGAGAGACCCCAGTCCCAATGCCTCAGCGGGAAAAGTACCGCCTGGAGTTGTCCACAGAACCACCCTGACCACAGCATGCTGCTACCGCCACTAATTAGGGTTGAAAAGTGAGATGACCTTGATTTGTCTTTCCCTACACCAGACACACAATCAATTCCACCACTGTTTTTCAGATCAAGGCATTTGCCATTTTTCACCTTTGTTTGCCAAGCTTTTACTGGAACCGTTTGATAGTCAATTTGATTTAACCATAAAGATGGATTTGGCAGAGATTGGGGTCGTTTTAATAACTCATCACACAGGTGAAGGTCCTGAGCTCCACATCCAGCTGCAAACTGTCGCCTGCCTTGGACTGACCATGGACTCCCTGGAGACAGGCTGGGCTGGAGCTTAGTTAATCTGGCTAAACCGCCTGTGCCCCAGACTAGGGGAACCCTGGTTAAAAGGTCTGATTGTTTTCTTGTTTCATAAGAGTCAGACTGCCTGGATTCAAATCCTGGCTCTATCACTTTGTAGCTTTGTGACCTCTGGCAACTTATTGAATCTTACTGACCCATATATGCCATGGGGATAATAATAGGGTTATTATAGGAAGCACATTCGGTGATATATGCAAAGCACTTAGTACAATGCCTGTTCGTAGGAAAGCACCTAATAAATTTTAGTTGCTGTGATAATGAAGCACTTGCCCTATTTTTCAAAAGCCATTTTAGCCAGATCGAATCTGTACCAAAAAGGCTATTGCCCATGAAATTTATACTTTCCTGTTTCTAATAATGTCAGCTTGTAAAGATTTATATAAGTTCATTTATATCTGTTAGCTTAACTTGGAAATGTTGGAGATTTGGTCTTTCTTCAGAAATGTTTATATGAGGATGAAAGCCCCATCACTCGCATTAATACATATCACCATTGACGTGTATTGTGTTGACTCAATGTCTATTATATGCATGTGTGAAACTGAACCACGTAAAAGCAGAAATTACGCGTTCCTGCCAAAAGGAAGTGAATTGAAAGGAGGAGAAGCAGAGCCTTTGCAAGGAGAAAATTGTCCTATCTCTCAGCCAGTGTCAGAATGTGGAAATGTTTACAAAATGCTCATTAAAAGAAAAAAGGATTGCAAGATAGAAACAAAATCTGGTGCACAAGTTTACACTAGGGAGATAAGAAAGGCTAGGCCCCTATGGGGGATTTTGTTATCCAATTACTGCAACCTGATTTTGGGGGGGGAGAGGAAGAGTGGTAGGGGGAGGGAGAGAGGGGAAGTTTCCAAACTTGTCTCCAGTGACACGAGACATTTACGCTCCGCAAGATAAAACTGCCACTTAGAGCTCAGGAGCGCTAAACCTTCCTGGGTTGGCCTGGGGGCCGGAGCAGAGTCATGGGTTCCCTGGCCCTGCAGCTGTGTGCTCTCTCCTGCCTGGTGGCTCACTCGGTTTCTGGCAGCCCCATCATGAGCCTGGAGCAGTCGCCTCTGGAAGAAGATATGCCCCTCTTTGATGATGTCTTCTCAGAGCAAGATGGTGTCGACTTTAACACACTGCTACAGAGCATGAAGAAAGAGTTTCTCAAGACGTTGAACCTGTCGGACATCCCGATGCAGGATGCAGCCAAGGTTGACCCACCAGAGTACATGTTGGAACTCTACAACAAATTTGCAACAGATAGGACCTCCATACCATCTGCCAACATCATTAGGAGTTTCAAGAATGAAGGTAAGTGGAGATTTTACTGATCAAATTTGGATTCGAGTTTTTAGAAGCGGTGAGTAAATTTACAATGCGTGGAAATGATAAAGGTGAAAACATCTATATAGGGTTGTGTGTACACAGATACCCCAAAACAATGCACATTTTGGTCTATACCGTTTTTATGGTCACTTTCCAAATACAATTAAAAGGTATTAAAGAATATCTTTTAATCCAACGCCATAAAGTGTCTACCATTTTGACATTATAATTGGGTCTTTGCAAATTTTCAATTTGGACAGCAGGTAATAAAAAATATTAATGTTGGTCTACCACTATACCTTTGTCTGTCATTTTCCAGATAGGGCTCAGTTCCGTTTAGCTTTTAATTGACTACAAAATTTGTCAACTTTTACATAGAATGAAAATGATAACAATAGGTAAAATACAGAAAGTTGTGATTTGCGTTTCACTCAAACTTTGGGTGAGTTTCCGTTTTGTGACCTTATTTAAGAAATGTTCAAACAGGATGGAAACGTATTTTAGAGATTCTTCCTAAAGTTTTGTTTTGTTTGTTGTGACGTGTATATCCTTGAAGCACTGTTTATAGTTTCCAGGAAGTGCGCATGGCCCGATTAATGATCCAGGTTATTCTGTGTGTTTATGAAGAGCAATGTACAAGCTTTAAATATCAGCGGGCAAAGTGTGTTTTCTGCCCCCAGATCTTTATTCAGTACTAAATCTAATGACTTAGCAAGTTAATCCTTTATTTAATATGGTACAAGTAATCAAGAAAAATTTTTTCTAATATCTATGGTAAAAGTTGTGGGTCCAAAATAACTAATTCTTTCATATTTACCAATTATGCTTTTATAGTCATTAATCAGGTACAAAAGAGGGTTTGGATAGATATTGGCCAAATATTCTTGAAAGCAAAAAGGCGGTGACAAGATTTAGCTCAAGATTTGGATTTTTCAGACAGGGTTGACTTAGTAGGTGCGGATAATTAGCTTAATTTCTCTGAATCTGAATTTCCTCATCTGTAAATTGGGGACAATATACCTACATAACACAATTGAGGAATTTCAAAGAGGTTACAAGTAAGAAAGTACTACATTTGCTCTGAAGTATTAAACAAATGTCAGCTGTTACTAATGAATTCCTTAAATTCCAGGCATTGGGGGAAATGTTGAATAGGTATTTGCTCAGTCCTGGAGATACTATTTGCCTTTAAAATTTAGGTGACTGCCAAAATTTCAAATATTTAGTAACATATTGGAAATGTGACTTAGTAACATTTAGTAACATAATGGAAATGACAAGCTGAAATTACAGATTCTTTCTGTGGTCAGTCTGAATTGAAAATAAACATCCTCCTTCCCTGGGAAGCCTTCCTAATGTTTCTGAGTGCGGATCCCTGGGTGGCTGGCTCAGGGTGTGGGTGGGAAAATATTCGCATCCCTGGGGAAAATAGGAGTTTTTCAGTTCTCACTTCTGTGGAGGATTTGGATGGTCCAGGTGAGGAAATGGAGTTTTCAGAGCTTCTTATTACTGAAGATCAGTGAGGGCAGGAGCAAACCCCTCAGTGGACAACCCAGCTGCCCCCACCTCTGCCAATCCACTGGTGAAAATGCACAGCCCAAGGTCATGAATCCTGCACTGGGCTCGCCCTGTCGGCTGTTATTGTCTTTCTTTGATTCTCTACCATTTGCTCAGTGCAACTCCCTAGGAGACAAAGACCAACAAAACAAAACAAAACCTCTTCCAAATCTAACTAACAGGGGAAAACAAGTGCTGCTTCAAGATGGAAAAAGCATGACTTTATTTCCTACCACTGCTTTGACCTCTCCTTGTCATCTTGGGGAGGTCAGTTCTCTGCACTGAGGCTTGATTTCTTCCAGAATCAAATGAACAGAATACCAATACCAACATTATAGGGTTATTGTAAGAACTAAATAAAACAATTCGCAAAGCACTTGGCACGTGAAATTTGCTCAGCAAACACTAGCTCCCTTGCCTGAAAGGTAACACCTCCATTATTACTATATTTGCACATGCACCGTGAACTTATTTTTATATCAGCTTTATTGAAGTATAATGGACATAAACAATAAACTTCACATATTTAAAGTGTATACTTTGATAGGGTTTGACATATGTAAACATCCATTGGAACCATCACCACCATCAAGATAGTGAACATATTCATACCACCAAAAATGTCCCTGTGCTCCTTGGTAAACACTTCCTCCCACTACAGTGAGCTTTTATTGTGCATTTTTCTAATGGATGGAGCAACCAGTCTATTCCCCTACTTTTGGTCTTCTCATGTTTCCAGTCCAAGGGGAATCAAGTTTTCTCCATTCCTATAAGGGGTGGGGGACAACTACCATATTACTTGATGTATGAAGGACATATGTCATGCCCATAAATCAGTTCGGTCTGATGCCCAGAATCATCAACTCATCAATATTTTTAAAGTGCTACCTCTGTTCAAAGCATCATGGTAGATTGGAGGCATAGAAGGGAGGTTAAGCTGTGGTACGTGCCAGTAGGATGACAATCTAGTTGGGGAAAATCCATTCATAAAGACAACTGAAAATCAAGGATGTAAATGGCAAGGTCAAAGGAGAGGCATAGAGGGTAAATACTCAAGTTACCCAGAGAGGAGTGGGCTCCCAGATAGGGAGGTGAAGAATGGAGGGCCCCATAGGGAGGGGTCACAGCTAGATAGATGGAGATGAGGGGGTAGAGCTTTCCAAGGGTCAGAAGAACATATCCAAAGGTGCAGTATACAGTAAAGCAAAGGAGTGTTTTGGCAAGTAGTGAAGATATCAGTCTACTTTAAATAGGAGACTTTGTTTAATATTTCTACAAATATTAATTGATAAATTGCAATGTTCCATGCTGTAGGGGATGAATGGGAGCTATGACTGGATCAAGAGGTTAAGACCTAATTATAGGTAGCTTTGCGAGCCATGCTAGAGAGTTTAAATTCATTCCACTGACCTGTAATTCTCACTGGCAGTGTATGAGATGATTTTAGGTGGTACCCAGAGGAAGCTGTGAATCATGTGAAATCAGTATGTTTTTATTAAAGTGGATTGAAAAAAATCCACATAACTATCATCTCGAACCCCTCATTTCATGAATACTGTTGCTTAGAACAAGTCTAAAAGAGGAAGTTAGTATAAAAACAATAATATCAAGTTAAAGAAAAATATTTAAAAGTACAATCTGGAACAAGGACCTCACTGAAATCATGAATTGGATATACAATTGGGAAAAGGCTGACAAAGATGATAGCGACCCCCTCAATTGGTGGTCCTCAGCATCTTTGGTGTCATGGAACTTTTTGATTGATGATAGATGTCTTCAGGGATTCCTTGTAGACAGGTATTACCTGGGACATGTGTAGAGGAGATTTGGACGCCTATAAAATTCTCAGATAGGAAGTCAACATAATAATATTTGGAGGTGTGTTTCTAAGACTACAGGACCTTTACAATTTTATTTCATAAACATTCTGAGTGATTCCTGTGTGCTGCACTTCCATGCCGGGTGCTAAGAGCACAAAATTAAGGCAACCAATCTATCCCCAAGGTTCGTTTCCCCTCATTCTTCCTTACGGAGGACCACAAACCCCAAATTCAACTGCTGTGACCCCCTTAGTGTTATGTCTATCTTGTTGACCTTGTCAGGCTTTGTTGTCTAAAGCAGGGATCAGCAAACTTTTCCTGTAAAGGGCCAGAGAGATAGTAAATATTTTAGGTTTTGTGGGCCGTATGATCTTGGTCGAGACTATTTAATTCTGCCATTGTAGTGCAACAATAGCCACAAACACAATGCAGAAATGAATGGGTGAAGCTGTTTTCCAGTAACCCTTTATTTCCAAAAACAGGTGGCAGGCCTGATTTGGCCTGTGGGCTAGGTTTACCAACCCCTGGTCTACATGGATGTTTTTCAGGAAGACCCCGACTATGTGAGGGTCTCCATCCATTACAAGTACAAATAGGAAAAGCCATGACATCCTCGTCACTGAAAAGCTTCAAGAAAAAAACAACCACCACACGTGTCTCATTTGATAGCTCCTCACTGGTTAGAAAAATTGGGGGTTTGCCTGGACAATCTCCAAGGTCCCTCCCAGGTCTATAATTCTGTGACCGATAAGCTACGCAAACAAGGCTGGGTGCGTTTTCTCTCATTCATGAGGCGGCCATTTTCCATTTTAGTCTTGGCAGCTTAACTCAGTCTAGCGTTCTACCCTTGACCTTTCACTATTCTCTCTTAGAGAATGCTAACACTGTGTTTGTTTTCAGTGATTTTCCCTCATTCTCTCTGTATCAAGCCTCCTGAATGGACAGGCACTCTTATTGAATAAATAAGCATCTGTTTTTCTCTGTAACATACTGCAAATCTGATTTTTTTTTTTTTTTCAGATCTGTTTTCCCAACCAGCCAGTTTTAATGGGCTCCGAAAATACCCTCTCCTCTTCAATGTGTCCATCCCTCACCATGAAGAGGTCATCATGGCTGAACTCAGGTTGTACACCCTGGTGCAAAGAGATCGCATGATATATGAAGGAGTGGACCGGAAAATTACCATTTTCGAAGTACTAGAGAGCAAAGGGGACCGTGAGGGTGAAAGAAGCATGCTGGTCTTGGTGTCAGGGGAGATCTATGGAACCAACAGTGAGTGGGAGACTTTTGATGTCACCGATGCCATCAGGCATTGGCAAAAGTCAGGCTTATCCACCCACCAGCTGGAGGTTCACATTGAGAGCAAACATGAAATGGAGGATGCTGGCAGGGGACAACTGGAAATAGACACTAGTGCCCGGAATAAGCATGTCCCTTTGCTTGTCGTGTTTTCTGATGACCAAAGCAGTGAGAAGGAGCGGAAGGAGGAACTGAATGAAATGATTGCCCACGAGCAACTGCCGGAGATGGACAACCTGGGATTGGAAGGTTATTCCAGCGGACCTGGGGAAGAGGCTTTGCTGCAGATGAGGTCAAACATCATCTATGACTCCACTGCCCGCATCAGAAGGAATGCAAAAGGAAACTACTGCAAGAGGACCCCGCTCTACATCGACTTCAAGGAGATTGGCTGGGACTCTTGGATCATCGCCCCGCCTGGATACGAAGCCTACGAGTGCCGTGGTGTTTGCAATTACCCCCTGGCCGAGCATCTCACCCCCACAAAGCATGCAATTATCCAGGCCTTGGTCCACCTCAAGAATTCCCAGAAGGCTTCCAAAGCCTGCTGTGTGCCCACCAAGCTGGAGCCCATCTCCATTCTCTATTTAGACAAAGGTGTCGTCACCTACAAGTTTAAATATGAGGGCATGGCCGTCTCTGAGTGTGGCTGTAGATAGAAGAGGAGTCCTGTGGCTTATTTAATAACTGTAAATGTGTATATTTTGTGTTCCTATTTAATGAGATTATTTAATAAGGGTGTACAGATCATAGAAGCTTGCTGCCTTAGGGAATTTGACAGGTCGGTTTGTTGTAGGAAATGCATAATTTACTCCTTCCAATCTATGTTTCTTTGGACTTGCCATTTCCTGGCAATGCCATCTCTAACAGTAAGTGGCAAGCCCACACTACTTGCCCTTTAGGCTGATTCGAAAGCAACACCCCTAAGCAGAAAAACACTGTCGAGAGAGGTAGATATTTGTGTATGTATATGTGTACATAGATAAACTTATAAAATCCTTTTGGTTCTATAGAGGCAGATTCTACTCACACACGTGCATAACCCAATCAAATGTGTATATGTTAAAAGACAGTGAGATGTTCTTGGTCACCTCTTCTCTAAGTAGTATTTCCATCAGGATAATTTGCACCAGGAATTTAACCATCCTAGGAAGTATTACATTTCCGAAATACTACTGGAAATGTAGGGGTAGCTTTTGTCAGTTGAGTTTCTGCTATTATTCAGAGCAGCAGGGCCTGGTAAAGGAGGCTGCATGTTTGAGGGGAGGGGTTATTTGATACACAAACCAAGTGGCTTCAAGGGGCAGTGGTCTTAAGGGACAACAGCAAAGAATGAGCCCACGGGGGACCAGTGTGCTCTAGAGGGCAGTGCCTGGTCAAGAAAGGAAAGCAGAGGGGACTTCATCTGTTCCTAAGGCAACAGGAAGGCAAGGCCATGTGTGTTGGCCTTTATGGCTGCAGAGGGTACAAGAGGTGGGAGGGGCTCTTAGGGGAGGAGGGGCAAAGGATAGAGATGCTGTCCTAGGATGTGTTTGTAAAATTATAAGCAGTTCTAATTGGAGAGTTAAATATTTTGGACAAAATAAAAATAACAAAGACCAAGAGGAGGAAAAATCAGAAGGGATCTGTTTGTTGGACTCTTCTTACTATTTTTCTTCAATTCTTCATATTTCTCCTTTGCCTCTGAACCTCTGCTCTTGCTGTTTTCTACCTTTTCCCTTCCCTCCCTCTTTTTTGCCTGAGCGCCTGTGTCCTTCTCCCATTCATGTGTCCCCTATCATCCTTGGCCTTCATTGCCCCTGCTTTGAGCCGGAAGAGGACACCTGAAAGCGTTTGCTCTTGGGATAAAAGGAGTTAGTGCTCTAATTTCTAGATTTCCCCCTGATATTTTATTTAGTTGAGTTGCTAATATATAAAATGTTTTGTTCATGAAGAATACTTAAGTGTAAGAAAAAGAGAACCAGAGTCGAAATGAATACATTTAAATAAATGAATTAATAAATAGACACACAACCAAATGACTCGAAAGCTAAGCTGGAATTTGGAAATCAGGTTTGCCCCATGATGGAAACCCTGTAGCCTTCCCATCCTTCCCACTCTGCAGTCTTTCTGTTTGGGAACTGGCCAGGACTAAGGGACTGGGAAGTATTCCTGATGACAATGGTCTGGGGTGTCTGCCCATTAGTTGGCCAGTTGGAAGGACACTGAGACTTGGTCCCAGTGCCCCCCGTGCAGGACCACAGGCGTTGTGCAGGGAGAACCACAGCAGAGCAGTTCTCAGACTGTTCTGACACCTCCAGGCAGACAACACGGATGGTCCAACCTAGAATCGGGAAAGTGGTTTCCAGTACATTGTCCCCCCCTCACCCCCCTGAATGCTTCTTTAAAAAGGCTTGCACTTTTTTTTTTTTTACCCTGGAAAACCATCAGCCTTGCTTTCACAAAGCTCTGGGGTCATAATCTCATCTTGCCCTAGAAAATAGAGGCCAGGGAAGCTATTTTGAAGGACATTTTGCCCAATTTGGCCCTCAGCTCTGCACATCTGTTGTCCACTGGTATCCAGAGGGTGAATTCTGGAGAATCCATTGCCCCTGGAAGAGTGGTATTCTGGCCATCAGTGGGTATACAGTGATTGACAATTTGAGATAGCCATGCAACTCAGAATCATTCATTTATGGAATACCCTCCATAGAAAACGGTGTGCTTGCGTGTGTGTGTGTGTGTGTGTGTGTGTGTGTGTGTGTCTAACTGGCTTTATATAGCCAAGCTTAGTGCCCTCCGTGGGATGGGGTGCATCCTTTACATCCATGGATCCATGGTACGTACTGTATACTCATATACTCTACGGTACTTCTTATCCTTTCTAAAGGACACTGTAATAGACGTAACGGTAAAACCTTGGTTGAATGGGATTGTTCTAACTAGATAAAAATCAAGCAGAATTTTCTTTTATATGTAAAATACATAAGACAGTGGTATGCTGGTGAATGCTTTATACCCAGCAGTGGCGAGGTGCGGGTCGTGGGGCGGGAATAGCTCTGATACGTGGGTTTCAATGGCGCAAATACCCCCTCCATGGCCTGCTTCAAGCTACCAATGTGATGTCAACTGACTTGCAAAATACCCAAAAACGTAACAGTAAGCTCTCGGGAGCCACGTCTGCCAACTCTGGTATCCTCCTGTTATTAGCACGCTGATATTAGAACACTAAAGATGTGACGTGCCAGACTCTGCTTTCCTCATGCCCTCTGCTGGCTCTGCCAGGTTCCTAGAGAAGCTTTGTTGTGAGCCCTTACAGTCACTCTTCCGTTAAAGAGATGTGAAAATCTAGGCTGTTGGCAATCAGGCTGCATATGCCAGATGTTTCTCCTTTTACCACAGTCCAGAGGTAAACACGCGTTTCTAAGATTTTCTTCTTCCCTATGGAAGGAGTGCAGAAAGCCACCTATTGGCTATTCAAATGTTGCTAGTTGCATTTTTTGTTTTTTTTTGCTTTCTTGTCATCAAAAAATTAAAACACACCGACCATAAATAGAGGGGTCCTGCCAGCTCCCCTCAGGCCTCCTGAAGCATGCTCGCAATTCCTTTACCTCACTGCATGAGTACGAAGCCAGGAAGGTGTCAGATCCTTAGGAAAGTAGAACTCACTACTGTCTTCTCTGGTCATAGACCTTTGCTATATGCCACACCTGTCTTTTTTACACTTTTATGGCAGAATTATCATCGCTGAAGTTGATAAACCTAAATGACTCTTGAGAAAGGTAGCAGGGGGACTTTGGCAGCCAACAACCAAAATATTCATGTAAAAGTTTCTAGGCTTCCTACTATTTATTGATGGATATATTTATTTTTTGTAATATAGTGTAGAATACCAAATATTTTATTTTTATGTTTGTGATTCCCTCTTGGATAAAAGAGTCTTCTGTGCTTTTCAAATAGTACCTTCCCCTGAGTATGGCTCCTCTACAGTGTATGGCCTGTATTTTCATCTCTGTCTTTTTGCATCAACATTTCCTGTTCCTTCGAGGAGCCTTGCCAGAAGCTTGCCGTAACTGTGTATATTTGTATCTTGTAGGCATGCTGTGAGCCCCTTGGCATATTCACTGATTTCTAAATAGGACAGTTTTAACTGAAGTGTAGGTGTTCCAGAAAATATTTAGCCAATAAATATCATTCTAATAAGCTGACACTGTCATTTTACTGTGAGAGGCAAATGTCAGGCTCTGAGGGACTATGTTTGCTGCTCAGTGAATGGAGACGGTATTTAATGGGGGCCTTTCATGCCCCTAAACTGGTGCTTCCCCTCTGACTGTATCCATCACCTTCAATGACCCACCAATTCAGAGACCCAATTGGACAAATCCATTTGTAATTGGAAGCATTACTCTATAAATGTAAAAAAAAAAAGTTAATTTAGTGATTTCCCAAAAGAATCAGTCTCAAGGTACCTAAATTCTTTCCCTGCATATAATTTTTTTGGAACTTAATGGCAAATACTTCTCCCAGAAATTAATGTTAGTAAATGTTTTGGTATTCTTTGGAATCTATATTCTCTAAGTAAAAGATATTTTCATAGAAAGGAATTTTACATACGGCTTCTTACTGGACTGTTCAAGAGATCATACAGTCCAGCAGTGTTTTAGCAAAGCCATTTGCAATTTGTCTGGAACATTGAGGGGATGCTGCCCTACCTAAAGGCCTGGGATCTTTTCACAGAGTCACCGTGGGTTGTACTTAGCCCTTTTCGGATCTGGTAAAAAAGCAATGCTTCTGTGACTCTGTGCATTTTCTTGTCTCCAACAAGGACATTTGATTTCACACATTAGATGGAAGGAAAGTAGATAACGTTGTATCAGAGCAGCATAAAAGGGTGTTTCTGGGTGTGGAAATGTATCTGAACAACCCTGTCAAGGAATGCCCGTTTGTCGTGATCCGCATGTTCCTATCACATGTGAGCACTTGTTTTGTGAGTGTCTGGCCTGATTGCCGTGGGGATGTCGACGTGTTCGTGCCCACCTAACGAGCCTCCACAAACATGGGAAATCCACGAATCCCACGGTCACACCGAACCAGCTGAAGCATGTTCATGTTTTCGTGTAAAACCCTGTCCAAATTTACATAGTAATTATGAGACTACAGTGAAGATGGAAATAAATATTTTACACTGTGTTCATAAGCCACCTGTGTACATTCAGAATCATCTTGTTAAATAAAATGGAAAAATTATTTTGACAATAATTACGTGCAGCTTATTTTTCCTCAAGATGAAATCTTTTCTGCATACCCTGCCTCCCTTTTTTTTTCTTTTCTTTTTTTTTTTTTTTAACGTTTCTTTTTCACAGTCTATCCGGATGGAGTAGAGCTTCCTGCTATGTTCATAGAGCACGGCCTGAAGAATCGATGAGTTAGTTTTAGCTTCTAAGTGGTCTCACCAGAGAGTGAGGATATGCTTCTCCCATTTTACACAACTTTCTGTGAAACCCAACAATGCCAGAGACATACATAGACAATGAAATTGGCTCCTCTTTGTCAATAATTGTGAAATATTTCTTGAGTTTGGAATGAGACAGATGAAACAGAAATTACTTTGGGAAACATATCTAGGCTAAAGTTCACTGAAATTTGATTACCGAAACTTTACAGAATCTCAAGCTTAGAAGAGAATTTTGAAGTTATCTGAGGGCCACTCCCTCTGGCAGCCACCAAAGCACTTTTCATCTTTTCCGCAAATATTAATGATGAGAAGGGAACACACTACCTTCTTAAGGGCAGCTAGTACATTTTTAGAGGGATTGCTTTGTACTCATTTCATCTAGTAGGTTAGTTCATTATGCCCACGAGTTACTGCAGGAGAGACAAAGGTAAGCAGAAAGTCACTAGAGTTCTTCCTTATATGGAACTGAAGACTCTCCTGGTGGCCCTCAAAACTTCCCTGTTCCCAACCCTTGTGAACATCTAATCCATCTTCATGACAGTCCCTCTGGCTTGCAGACAGCTCTCCTGTCCTTCTGCATCCACTGTCCCCCTTTTCCTGTAATCGTGTGTGTTTGAACACATGGCCAGAAACAGCGGGCTCCCTCGGCCAGCTGGAAACAGAAGGAAGGCCTGCACCTAGGCTAGACTTGGGCCTGAGGTGTTAATAGGCCTGGTGGACAAACAGACACTGCTGCCTGTCCTAGAAGGAAGTTGACTCTATGGCAGAATGTGGGATTTGAAGGACATGGAGACATTCCCAGGTGGGCCCCAAATCCTTCCCTCAGACAATCAACCTGCACCTCTTTTGGAGGGGATCCTCCAAAGTGCTGGCCGGTGGGCTATATCTAGCAAGTGCGTCAGCAGGGAGCACGACCCTTGTTCCCAGTATCAGGAGGAGTGATAAAGGCAGGACAAGAGTTCCAGTCCTGGAGGAAAGGGGGCTGAGAACCCGAGACGGGGCCTAGGCCAGGACTCGACTGAAAAAAACCTTTGAAAAGCCATTCTTATGACTTGATTTTGAATTCTTTAGCAACGCATTCATTCTCTTCTGTAAACAATTCCATTTCTGAGTGCCTCTCCCAGTGTGGAGCTTGGACTGTTCTCCACCTGTGGTCTGACTTGAGCACGGCAGCACAGAACCAGCCACCATGGTTCTAGAAGTTTCTCATCTCCTGATAGAGCCCGGCATCGCATTGGGCAGACAGGGCGGCAAGCGATTTGGGGGGTAGTTTGTCTACAAAGTAAGATAAAAAATTATTTTCAAATCTTAGATTATGCATTGAATAATATTTACAGGTTCTATCAGTGCCCCTAAGGTGAATTGATCTTTGTGGTGTTACGGGAAAATAATGCCATGAGACGGACTGCATGTGGCTCCAGTCACATGATGAGAGCCCGCTTTTGTGCAGAAGTGACTATTTGTAAATAAGGGGCCTGTTTGGAGAAGGTGAGAGCTTGTTAACTTGGGTGGTTATAAATGGATTATGCGATTATCTCCAACTCACTCTCCCAAACTGTCAGTTTACAAGAACCAGCTCCTGCCCTCTCTTAACCTTCCTCAGAGCGTTCACACAGATCCAAAGGAGCTCATATCATCCCAAGGAGAAAGCCCGGAAACACGCAGACACCCCAATCCATTTTTACTCTTAAATGTGATTCTGAGACTCTTATACAAACTTTGGGCCACTCAGTTCAAATTAAAATTCTTTGGTGGGAAGTGTGAAGTGTTGTCATCAAATCGGGATTCAGCAGAAAATTTTCACTCACAGGACACAAGGCCAGGTTTCTCCCACAGCATGGAAGTGGTGCTAGAAAAATCCAGTTCTAACCCCTCATTAGTACTTTTGCCTACAATGTATGACGTAACCTGACCATTTATGAGGAAATATCAGATGAATCCGTTTGGAGAACATTCTAGAAAATAACCAGACTGTACTCTCTAAAATCCTCAATGAAAGGCAAAGAAAAACTGAGGAACTGTTAGAGATTAAAAGAGGCTAAAGAGACATGACAACCATAGGCAACACATGATCCTGGACTGGATCCTAGATCCCCCCAAAAAGGGCAAAAGGATGTTCTCTTTTTGTTAAGTTCCCTACTGCTCAGCTAGCAGAACTCTATCACCCGTACACTCTCAAATGAGAGTCATTTAAAAAAATCACGGTTATTGGTGTTTCTCTGAAGCTGTGAGACGTCATATGGGAGGAGTAACTAGGCTTTTGCCCAATGTAATCTGCAAGAAGCAAGCAAGCAGCGTTCAAAATAAGACCTTCGCCAGTGGGTAAACTCGACAGAAGGAACAGAGCGGAGGAGAAAGTGTTCATCCGCGTGGCAAACGTGATGTCAGTACACGAGCTGCAGCCAAACATTTTCCTGAAATAGCCAAGCTCAACACTCCATTCCCCGAAAAGAAGCGTGCTTTTCAGGCAGTAAACCATCTGTTTCAAGTGTTTAGAAAATGACTCTCCAATCACTGGTAATTTAAACTTCCTTATACCCCAGTTCAATGTTTGATAAGGGAAGAGTGCTAACAGGATGGGAACTGAGCTACTATATTAAGAAACCCAGCGAGAACAAAAACCAGCCCCCTGCAGCTATTTTGTTTATGCTCCAGATCCGTCTGTTTTAATTAACATAGTATTTACATGAGACCAGCTCCTGTTACCTCTTTTGCTGCCGCTGTCACATGTTCTGTTCTTGAAGGTTTTTTGGTTTTGTTTTTTGTTTTGGGGTTTTTGTTGTTGCTTTTTAAAAAAAAATTCTACAAAAGCACAGCACAGTGAAATCACATTATCGCATCCTAACTCCCAAGGGCCAGGCACTCTTGCTTTGTACAGTATGGGGTCAGGTATTAGGTTGCTAGATAAAATATAGGATGTTCAGTTAAATTTGAGTCTAAGATACACAATGAAAAATCTGTTGAGTATGTCTCAAATATTGCATAGGACATGGATATACTCAAAATGTATTCGTTGTTTATCTCACTCCAAATTTAATTGGGTGTCCTGTGTTTTATTTGCTAAATTTGGCAGTCTTTGTTGGTTATTGCTCAGAAGTTTCTTTGAGGGGAGAGAGCTGGAGGAAATGAAGTACTTCTTCCATCGATTCCCTAAAGGATTACTCAGAGGATCACAAATCAAGCCTAGCAGTGTTCATTGTTGAAGGACAGCTTTGAGATTTGAGGTTAAAATCCACTTGACCGTGATACCTAATACTAAAAACAGTAGCAAATCCCTAACACACCCTCCTCCTCATTTCCCTGGAAATCTTACCTTCAGAGTTTCCATTTTTCATGTTGATTTTGCCTATTTTGGATTTTGTTATATTTACAAAAGTGAAATTGCTGGAGAAAAAGGATGTGCACATTTAGACTATATCATTCTGAGAGATACTACCAAGGTACTCTCCAAAATGTTATACCACATCATACCCCATCAGCTGTATGCAAGAGGTCTGTTTCTGTAGTTTCCAATATTCAATACTATTGCTTTTTTCTTAATGGATGTTGGG
This sequence comes from Eubalaena glacialis, assembly GCF_028564815.1. Taxonomy (NCBI): domain Eukaryota; kingdom Metazoa; phylum Chordata; class Mammalia; order Artiodactyla; family Balaenidae; genus Eubalaena; species Eubalaena glacialis. Next base: position 59,499,586 of record NC_083729.1, on the reverse strand, counting down.
ATGGTTGAGATGTGTCCCCCCTCAAAATATATGTTGAAGCTCTAACCCCTAGTACCTCAGAGTGTGACCTTATTTTAAAATAGGGTCTTCAAAGAGGTAGCCAGGTTAAAATGAGGTCACTAGCGTGGTCCCTAACCCAATATGACTGGTGTCCTTATAGAAAGGGCAAATTTGGACACAGACACAGACAGGCACACAGGGAGAACACCTCGTAAAGATGCAGCTCCAAGACAAGGAATGCCAAAAATTGTCAGCAGACCACCAGAAGCTAGGGTAGAGGCATGGAATGAATTCTCCATCACAATCCTTAGAAGGAACCAACTTTGCAGACACCATGATCTTAAACTTTTAGCTTCTAGAACTGTGAGGCTATCCATTTCTGTCTTTCAAGTCACTCAGTTTGTGGTGCTTTGTTATGGTATCCTTAGGAAACTCATACAGATGCTAATTATGATAAATTTAATTAAATAAATTTAATTTTATTTCTTTAATGATTGGTGAGTTTGAATATATTTTTAAATATTTCTTGATTAATCTTCTTTATTCTATCAATAGACTTGTCCTGTCTTTTACCCATTGTTCATATTCTTCTAGCTGATTTGTTGGAATCTATATATTATGTGCAATTAATCCTTTGTTTTATGCTACCAGTGGTTTTCCCAGTTTGTCGCTTATCTTTCAACTTTTCAAAAATATTGTATTTTGCCGTTCAAAGTCTTACATTTTTACTTAGTCGGACCTGTCAGTCTTTTCCTCTGTGGCTTCTTGGTTCTGTGTGTCATGCTTAGAGGTGGTTTCCCTGTCTCAAAATTATTAAAATGTTTTGCTGGCAAAGTAATATTTGGCCCAGCTTAATGAAACAGTCAAAGGAAGGAGAAGAAGTGAAGAGAATAGGAAAGTTTTTCCTGGCTAGGACTAACATAAGCCAATTTCACGCTGGACCTAGAAAAAGTTTAAAGCTTTGTTTTCTCCTGCAAGTTCTTTAAAAACCTCCTATTTTGCAATTGCCTTTGACTCTGCAGTTCCTGTGACTTGAGGGCTGGTTGCTGACTCCTGCAAAACCCACCAAACCAGGGGTCCACCCAGGCTCTTTTGTGCTAATGTCCCATCGTGTCTTTAGGCGATCTTATCGGATGGTGTTCCTATCATGTACCACTGTATAAGGAACCGTACCCAAACAATGCTTTGAACAATAACAATCATTTATTTTGCTCATGAATCTGGGGGCTGATTAGGCTCCAGGGGGAGAGGCTTCCTTCGCATCTCAGGCAGTCAGATGGTGGCTGGGGCTTTGTCATCTCCAAGGCTTCCTCACTCACGTGTGTGGCATCTGGCCTGGGACACCTTGGGTCTCTTTCTCTGTCTCTCCATGCTGTCTCTCCACGTGGCTACCTCAGGGTAACCAGAGTTCTTCTATGGTGGCAGAAGGTTTCCAGGGTGCATGTCTAGCCTTGAAAGACAGGCAACATCACTTCTGCCATATCCTATTTGTGACCAGCAAGCTCATGATTTGACTCCATCTTCCAAAGTGATGTGTGTTGATGAAACTTCAGCCATCTTTTAAAATCCCCATAGATAATATCTAAGAAATCTCAAAGGTGATTCTCTTTTTTCTGTGCTCTGCCCACACTGGGGCCACAGGAAACACATGCATTCTTGGCCCTGCCTAATCCTGAGACAGTGAGTACCCCCTTGCTTGGCAGTAACTGTTCTGCATGCCTCCACCAGAGCAGGTCACCAGCTCAACTCTTGAGCTTAGATTTCCTGGATGGGGCTCAGACTTGAGTCATCCAGGTGCCTCCCTGCAAACATAGGAAACATCTGTCAGGATCTCAGAGGGGTGCAATTTGAAGCAACTCTGACTACACATGAGGTGAAGGACAAGCATTCTTCCCCCTCCCCTCAATTCCAACAATAAGAGCTCGTTTAAGTAAATGAAGATACATTCAAAATGAATTAATAGTCACTAAAATCAAGTTTTGAAGGATATCTGCAGGCATGGCAAATCCTTCTTTAATCAGAAAAATTTTTTCTTAAATTAAGTCAAATCATGATAGGCTTTTTAACTTGGTGACTCAAGATAGCTAAGCAATGTGTTTAAGCTAAAGTTAGAGGCCTCTTTCAGTTCTTTTGGTTTATTTGATTTTAAAGCTCTATTTGGAATTCTTGATCTTTGGACAAAGGAGTTGCAGAAAAATTAAGTAACTTAACTAAAGTCATCTAATCAGTCAGTGGAAGACTTAATCACAAGACCTAGATATATCATAACCTCAGGTGACCAAGATGTTTTTAGTAAAGTTACCTCCTAAGATTTGCCTCAATACTGATTTGTTTTAATGAGCAGCAAACAAACAAATAAAACATTCCAGATGCTTCTAGACTATAATCTGCATTTTCTAAACTTTCATGAATGTGGTTGCTCAAAAGCCAGATTTTGACAAATACTGCCAAGCAATATTATTTAGTAAGTAAGGATTTACGTAATGTGGTTGGATGCCACTGGCTTGAGGAGTTGCAAAGTGAGAAGCAAAGTGCTTTTGAGACAACCCAGGACATGTGTTGAAAAGCTACGTGTGGAGTTAAGTAAAGGTTGAAGGCAGTGTGGATTCACATGGCAAGTACAGTAACCAAGTCCCATGATCCATCACCTTTGGGTTTGTTGTTTTTTGCCATGACAACTGCTTATCTTTGGTAGATGTTTTTGGATCCAGAGCTGACACTTGAGGAAGTAGCTTTTCTTAACTGGCTTGACAAACAAAGACTAAATATGAAAATTCAGGAACACAGCAAGAGATTTCCACAAGGAGGATATTAAGGGCTTTATTATAACTGCTCTCTTCATTATCACACAGTGATGTCAAAAGATGCTGAATGGAGAATACTGGTTACTCCGAGCTCTGATATTCACCAATAAGATGCAGTTAATCAACTACCTACAGCTAATATGAGCCCTTTAGATCTACTACTCGTGCTATTACTAGCACAATAACTTAAAATCAATAGTAGAAGGATCAAACTATTTGCCTCTAACCCTTGTGCCCAGGCAAATCAGACCAACTTGGAGTTCCATTGCCAGATTTCAGACTTTGTTATGTCACTCTGAGCTGTATGGCTGTCTTGTGTACCGGTACAGCCCTACTTCCTGTCTTCTTCTTAAGCCATCAAGGGATCCCACCATTCCCTTTGCGCTGTCTAGAACAGGGATGGCAACCCCAGAGGCCAGGCAAGTAATACACACAGGTGAGGAGGTCTGGAGACTGAGGACCACTGGAGGGCTCAGCCTCCAACTGTTGGCAGCAGCAGCTGTGAGGGTCCAGACAATTGTTGCTGCAGTAGTTTAGGTCTGGGTGTACCAGATTTTCCAATTTGAAGATACATTAGAAATCTGAAATTTTATTTTTTTTGAATTTTTCCATCTGATTCCAGAAAGTGTCTACATTCTGGGAAGTACAGATAATACACCTGTGAGCCTAATTTGGCCCATAAGCTACTTCTTTGCCCTCTCTGGCCTTGAGGTTAGTTGGGACACTGGGAGAATCATAATCCTCCTGAGTGGGACCACGACTTTTCTCACTGAACCCAGCAATCATGTCCGGAACTGGATCTGTTCCTCTTGAGGCGCATTCTCTGTTTGACTCCCAGCTGCTTCTCTTGATCAGCTGGACCAGGAGTTGGGTCAGGGGTTTCCTTGGCATCACCTCCCTACCCAGTCCCGGGAAGTTTATCTCTGCTACCTGTAGATGCAGAGCCAACAGCCTGTCCCCAGTGGGCCTGTTGAAGCCTGCCCTTGATCCTGGCACTGTTTCTACAGCTCAACATTAGAATGAGACTTTCTTCAGTAAAGAGATGTTCTGTGTCAGTGGTTCTTAATGGTTCTCAAGCTAGTTTGTGCATTAGAATCATCTGAGAAATAATTTTTAAAACAAGAGTCCTGGTCTTAGCAAAGAGAATCACATTGAGTCTAATGGATATAATGTCGGGCAGCAGTTCTCAAATGTTTTCTTCTTAGGGCTCCTTCACATCCTTAAAAATTATTGAAGACCCCAAAGAGCTTGTGTTTATGTAGGTTATAGCTATTGATATTTACTGTATTAGATATTTAGACTAAGTTAAAAAATGTATTTATCAATTCTGCTTAATATTAACAAACTCATTGTACGTTAATATAAAGAACATATTTTTGTGAATAATAAATATGTTTTCCAAAGCAAAATTCATGTCATAAGAAAATTGGCATTGCTTTACAATTTTGCAAAAATTTTTCAATGTCTAGCTTAATAGAATACAACTGCATTCTCCTACCATTCGATTTGTTGCAGTATGTTATTTTGGTTGAAGTAGATGACGGAAATGTGACCTCTTACAAATTTGCTGTTGAAAAGGGAGACATTTTAATAGCTTGTTCAGATAATTGTGGGTATTCTTCTTTGATACTACACTAAAACTCAATCAATGATAGTTTCTTAAATGTTAAGTGCAAGGTAAAATCTTAAATCATATCAATGAACTCTTTGTATTTAGTTACATTAAAATCCATTGGTCTTGCACTTTTAATGGATCTTTGAGCCAAGAGTGATTCTATAATATTATGCATTTGTTATTTGGAAAATATTTGTTCACAGATCTTCTAAATGTTGACACATTTCATGTACAATATCAACACATATCATGTGGCCTCTGGAAAACTCCATGAATGAGAGTGATTAAAAGCAAACCATGTCTTAGTATTATTATGAAAATAGCTTTGACCTCTGCAGACCCTCTTGTGTAGCAAAAAGAGCCCTTTCCTAAAAATATTTAGATCCAGATTCTACCTCAGGCTGTGCTACTAACTAGCTAAGTGACCTGAAGAAAGTTTCTTCACCTTTTTATGGCTCAGTGTCTCAACTGTAAAATGGAAGTTTGGAACTCAAATCAGTGTTTATCAATGGGACACCACTGGCATTCAAGGCAGAAAAATTTGTTGTTGTAAAGGACTGTCCCTCAGGCTACAGGACATTTAATATCCCTGGCCACAGGGAACCATAATGGAAAAGAATATGAAAAAGAACATACATTTTTGTGTGTGTGTGTGTATATATATATATATATATATATATATATATATATATATATATATATACATGAATCACTTTGATGTACACCAGAAACTAACACAACATTGTAAATCAACTATACTTCAATGAAAAAAAGAAAAAAAATCCCTGGCTCCCCGACTAAATACAAGTAACACCGCACCCCAACTTCAATCATTGTAACACACCCAGATCCTCAAAAGAACCCTATGGAGGGTGATATTGCCTCCAGCTGAGACCTATTGGACTAAATGAACTGTAAGTTTCCTTTCAGTTCTGAATCTAATTCTATTAAACAAGTGGGAAAATAACCTAAAATAATTTAACGTATTTTAAATTTCTATTTTGGTGCGTGTGTGTGTGTGTGTGTGTGTGTACACATTTATTTAGGTGTTGTGGACATTCGTAAATATACCTGCTTTGAACAAATGTTTGCGGCCACTCTGGTCTAGCGACATGGAAGGTAACAAAATTAGAAGAGCAAGAGAAGGGTCAGCAAGAAGGAGAAAATAGAAATAGGAGAAAAATTCACATTCTCCTGGCCACACTTTTACAAACTAAGGATTCTTGAAGTCCTTAATAGTGGATAGTGCTTTGGCCAGAGGTGTGGAAAGGAAGAGCTCAGTTCTCCCTAGACTACCAAGCTTTGCGGAACCTATAGATGGCCATGCAATCATCCCTCAGCCAGGCCTGCCTCCTTTCTGCTCCCCAAGGGCCAATGTGGCATAGTGGCGAAAAGCCTTGGTGCTGGAGCCAGCCTGCCTGTTACTCAACCTCTCTGTGCCTGCGTCCTTTCATTTGCTAATTGAGAAGAATGAAAGCACCTCACCTTATAGACATAGTGTGAGGATCAAATGTGCTAATGCATACAAAGTATTTGGAACAGTGCGTGCCAATGGGTAAGGAAGCAATAAATGTCAACTAACTGTGTTACTCAGTAAAGGCAGGAAGTCCCCGGTCCCCTCCACTGGAAACCTTGGGCCACCTTTGAAGTTTGTTCACCTTTTCCTGTTCCATTTTTCCATTCTTTTCCCATAAGGCTGAGCATAAAGCTGATTTTATCATACTTTCAAGTGTGCATATGGGTGGTAGGTTGTCATAGGGGGAAGGACCACCTTATAACCCTGGATGGCTTCAGCACAGAGCTCTCAGTGAGCCCACCTGAGGTCCACTCTGAGCGAAGGCAAAGCCCAGTGGAGCTGGCACACTAGAATTTGGGGGTGGGGAGTTGAAACACACATTTTTAAGTGAGGCTCATCTGAAACTGTCTCTGTTGGCAATGAAAGTCCCACAGAAACAAGCCAAAATGGAATTTCCAAGATTTTCAGCTTTGCAATGACCACTAAGAAGAAAATTCCAGATTGAAAAAAAAGAGACCACTCTTGCCAGGACTTTTCCACAGTAAGCATTTGAAAAGGTTAGGAGGTGACTTTTGGAGGAGTGCTGCCTCTTCTAAATTCCGCTGTTCACACGAAGGCTGTATCTTCTTCCTTATCCTCCTCCAGAATAAGAAAAAGGGAGTGATTTGCATTTGTGCGTTCTGCTCTTCGCAGAACCTTCCCCTAGGCTGCAGAGAATTTTCACTTTCATGTCCCCAGAGAAATGAGGGTGGAGGGGAGATAGGAAAGCAAAGGCACCTACGTCTTGGGTTTATTGTGGACCTTTCTGTGACTTGGCTTCTGGCTGACTCAGGGAGCTCTGGGGGAAGAGTTTGGACAGATGTGTATATTCCCCCAGCATTGCAGATATAAGGGGAAGGTGACCTCGTGGCAAAGCTTCTGTATGCTTGTGTGTCTCTGGATAAACACTCTAGTGGAGCTTCTTGCTCTGCGTTTCTCATTTCTGTTCTTAAGTGCCCCAGACACTTGGCCACTCTTTCCTCAAGATTCTACTAATGACCAATTGAAGTACCTGACAGGCAAGATAAGTTTAGGGGCTCTTCCAACACCATAGTATATAAATTTATATATTTGCAGAGCTGGAAATGGTTTCAGATTTCATCTAGTTGAACTCTTTTTTTTGACATGGAAGTGGAAGCCAGAGAGGCTCAATGAACTTCTGGGATCAAAAGTCGCTTTCATAGCAGGACTGAGTCAAAAACTCCCAAACAACAGTCCTTTCTACTACTCTCCAGGGTTCTCAAAATTGAGGTCCATGTGCTTCCCTGGAGATGTATGTGTGGCTATGTGTACAAGGTACACAAAAGGGAGGGGATACAACTTAGGGTATTTTCCTAGAGTTTCAGTTTTATACTAAGGTCAACACTTAGAAACAAACGTCATATCACATGGACCTCTGTTCATATCACATATATCACTTGTTCCCCAGCTCCCAGAACAGTGCCTGATATAGTGCGTAATCAATCTATTTGTTGAGCGAATGAATAAATGAATGTTGAAAATAAGACATGATATTTCATCACAATTTTTAGCTTACAGTGGCTTAGAGATATGTCAGTGGAATATTTGAGAAAACTATAGTGGTGTTAAAACTAGATGTCCTAAAGAAGCAGCTATATTGTGGCCATGTGCCTCATGTGAGAACCTTTCTATACCTTGTCAAAGTCCAATGTATTTTGAATTTGGATGAATAAGGCAATTGCCTCCTTTGTCCATTTCTCTGGGACACAATTTCTCCCTTTTCTACCTACCTGCATAATCTCTTCTTATCTTTTCTAATCACTTTCCCAAGGAAGGCTTCCCTAAACCCCTAGACTGGGTTAAATTCTTCAGCTTTATGCCCCACTGGACCCTGCCCTTCTCCTTTGTAACATTCAACGCACTTGATTAATGACTGTCTTCCCACCTAGGCTGTAAGTTTCCTTCATGAGAAAAGGCTCATGTTGATCTCACTCATTGCCTGATAGCCCTAATGCCTTGACCAGGATCTGGAACGTGGTAGGCATAGTGTCTAATCAAAACAGAATTGAATTTCCTGAGCTAATCATAGTAGTGATTGCCTGGCTTATCCTGCTCTAATCAGAAACCGTGGTGCTTGGCCTGCCAGAATATCAGCAGCTCACCTCATACCCGGTACTAGAGAGTGTCTCCTGCTGCCCTAGTTCCAGGAGCTGAAACAGTTGCAGGTCACTGACTATTCAGACTCAGTGGCCATTTACTGTGACTTAGGCTATTTGTCCATCCCTTTCCACCAGGGTCACTTGTTCCCAGGGTAGCCCTATTTCCTAGTTGAGAGATATTGGAGGTAGGGGGTCCAGCAGGGAAGTTGATAAAAAGGCCTGATCTGAGGCAGTATAAATGCTTGAGGTGGGGAGAGGATGGATTCAAGAGATATTTTCAAAAATAGAATTACTGAGTTTGGATGTGATGGGAAGAGAGAGCAGGGCGTGGAGAACCCAGATGATTCAGTGTTTTGTAGTTTGGATGACAGGTTGAATGTGATACTCTTTTTTTAAATTTTATATATTTTTTAAATGAAGTATAGTTGATTTACAATGTTGTTTTAGTTTCTGGTGTACAGCAAAGTGATTCAGTTATATATATATATATATATATATATATATATATATATAACTGAATATATACATATATTTATATTCTTTTCCATTATGGTTTATTACAGGATATTGAATATAGTTCCCTGTGCTATACCTTATTATTTATCTATTTTATATATAGTAGTTTCTATCTGCTAATCCCAAACTCCTAATTTCATCCCTCCCCTACCCTCCTTCCCCTTCGGTAACCATAAGTTTGCTTTCTATGTCTGTGAGTCTGCTTCTGTTTTGTAAATAAGTTCATTTGTATCATATTTTAGATTCCACATCTAAGTGATATCATATGATATTTGTCTTTCTCTTTCTGATTTACTTCACTTCATATGATAATCTCTAGCCCATCCATGTTACTGCAAATGGCATTATTTCATTCTTTTTATGGCTGAGTAGTATTCCATTGTATACATATTGAATGGTGACACTCTTAACTAAGAATGATGAAGGAGAGGAGGAGGTAGGAAGGGGAAAACCAAGAGTTCCAGTTTGAAAACATTGAGTGTGAGATGCCCACCCTTGCCCGTGGATGTGTCCAGCAGTGAGAAATATAAACGTGGAGTTGGTGAAAAGGTCAGGGCTGGAGACCCATACTGAGAATCTGGAAGGTGGTCTTGGTCTGCTAATCACCACCAAGTGCTGTCATGTTCATGGTTGACTACCTGCCTCTCTACCCAAGATCCTAGGGTAGAGACCCCTACTGGATGCCTCCTCTCTCTCGGTAAGTGACTTCTGTGCCTGCGGCTTTCGGGTCAGCATGACAAATGTAGGGCAGTGACTGTGGGGTCCTCATTTGGAGACACAGGTCAAGGCCCCAGTTAAAGATTCATCCCCGAGTATTACCCAAGAGAAGGCAATGGTGCCAACACTATCAGTCTTTGCTCTGCTGGTGATACATTGGGAGATGGAACACATTAGTGAAAATGTAATAGAAATACATGGGAATTTATCAATCTTGATAGAAAAATGGAAACTTGTAAACAGTCTTATAGAAACACATGTGCCAAATGAGGTCAACCTGTGGTGTGTGGCACAAGCAGGCAGGAATGGATTTATTCAGTCCTCATTTTGTAAGGGACACTGCTTGAGCTGCCCCCTCTAGACACTCAGCCAGGTACCCACTCTCCCCACTAGCTTCCTCACCATCACTGACTGTACTTGTTCTTGGACTTAAAAAGATCCCAGATCCCTTGACACACACGTCCCCCATGCACTTCATCTGAATTTATCAGCCTCTCTGAGTTTCACTCCCATGTCTGTGTCATGGATCTACTGTCCATCAGTCTACCCACTCTCGGGCTTGTATTTTCAAGTCACTTTGTCTCCTTGTCCGGTCAGCTCATCCACAAGGCAAAGCCCCAAGCCTGGATTCATATTACTTTCTGCCTTCTCCACTCCTGCTCTCGGGCTGCTCTGGGGAAACCATGCAGCCAGGAGATGGGTGCAGCCTCTCTGTAGTCTCAGAGTCTCTGACCACAAGACTGTCCAACAATCTTGCCAAGTGTCCCCAGCCATCTCCATCTTTCACTTGGTTAGATATTCCAAACCCTTAACTCTCTTTTCATGCTCTGAGCCCCTTGTGCCTCCTGTAGGTCACATCTACTGCCGCAGCTCTGCCTGTAAACATTCATTTCTTCATCTGTGTCACATAGCACACAGGTACACACAGTTAAAAGTGAGCATGAACTGACTACTCACAAGACACTGGGGTGCTACAGCCAGGGGGTGATGAGACAGGACCAAAAATGATTGGGATCAAAATAAAAAATAATAGCTAACATTTTCTAAACTCTTACTAAGTGCCAGGCAGCATTCCAAGAGTGACACCTTATTTAATCCTTATGGCAGCATCATGAAGTAGCAGGTAAAAACTGACCCCTTATGGATCTATAGTCTGTCATACAGAGTGAAGTAAGTCAGAAAGAGAAAAACAAATACCGTATGCTAACACATATATATGGAATCTAAAAAAAAAAAAAAAAAGGTTCTGAAGAACCTAGGGGCAGAACAGGAATAAAGACGCAGACGTAGAGAATGGACTTGAGGACACAGGGAGGGGGAAGGGTAAGCCGGGATGAAGTGAAAGAGTGGCATGGACATATATACACTCTCAAATGTAAAACCAATAGCTAGTGGGAAGAAGCCGCATAGCACAGGGAGATCAGCTCGGTGCTTTGTGACCACCTAGAGGGGTGGGATAGGGAGGGTGGGAGGGAGACCCAAGAGGGAGGAGATATGGGGATATATGTATATGTATAGCTGATTCACTTTGTTAGAAAGCAGAAACTAACACACCATTGTAAAGCAATTATACTCCAATAAAGATGTTAAAAAAAAAAACTGATCCCCTGCTTATTCCTGCCTCTTTGCTAAGAGAACCCCAATTTAGCTCACACCATGGCATGTCTCATCACTGATCTGAATAAACCAAGGTGTCCTGCCCCATTTGGCCAGATGTGCGCCTGCCCAGCTGCCTTTATAGCTATGAGTGGCCACGAGACTCCATTCTGAGCAATGGGAAGTTAAGGCAAGTCTTCTGGGGAGGCTTCTTTTTCCAGATCAAAGGACAATGCCTCAGAGGGAGAGGGGCATTTGTCTTCTGCTCCTTGACTTCAGTTGTGATCAAGCAGCCCAGAGCTGAAGTGGCCATTTTGGAAACAGGAGGTGACCAGCATGAGGCAAGCCAAAAGGCTGAGGATGACAAGGGAGGGGGAAGCGTGGGAGAACCTGAGCTCCTAAGACATTGTGGAGGTGCCCTCCCATACCTGTACCACCTGCCTCCAGAGTTCTCACGAGGAGAGACTGTTACATGTCTCCATTGCCTGGGTCACTCTTAGTTGGGTGTCCTTTTATTTACAGCCAAACACTCTTAACTGAATCAGCTTATAACCAGTATTAGAAGAAGAAACTGAGACTTGGAAATGGTCAGTGACTTTTGCTGAGGCTGGCAAGTGGGGAGGGAGGCTGGCATTGCACACACCACACAGCTGGACTGCAGCGCCTGCTCTCTGGGCTGTGTCTGTGTCTGTCAGATTATGAGACTTCTGTGATGCAGAGTTGGATGATGGGCAAAGAAAGAGAGAGCCAGATAAAGAAAAGGCATCAGGAGAGGACAAAGCGAGAGGAGCTAGACTGATAGACTGACTAAGGAGATGGCAAGGAGAGAAGTCGGGGGGCAGTTAAGGCTAAACACACAGATCAATAACACATCTCCAGTAGAGAAAGTGATTTTGCGACTCTGATGAGGGTGGAGCATAAAAGATTGGATAAGAGAAGTTACTGCTGGGGGTGGCATGGGGAGTTCGAAAGATAGAAGTAAAAAAACCAAGAATTTCTTTTTAATAAAACATGCTCTGACTTCACTCAGTGTGAGAATCTCTAGGTCCATGCACATCACTACAAATGGCATTATCTCATTCTTTTTAATGGCTGAATAATATTTCATTGTATATATGTACTGAGTGAAGTAAGTCAGAGAAAGACCAATATCATATGATATCGCTTACATGTGGAATCTAAAAAAATGGTACAAATGAACCTATTTACAGAACAGAAATAGTCACAGATGTAAAAAACAAACTTATGGTTACCAAGGGGGAAAGCGGGGGAGGGATAAATTGGGATATTGCGATTGACTTATACACACTACTATATATACAATAGATAACTCATAAGAACCTGCTGTACAGCACAGGGAACTCTACTTAATACTCTGTAATGACCTCTATGGGAATAGAATCTAAAAAAGAGTGGATATATGTATGTGTATAACTGATTCACTTTGCTGTACAGCAGAAACTAACACAACATTGTAAATCAACTACACTCCAATAAAAATTAATTTAAAAAATGCTCTGAGCTCTTTGCACTGTCTTCAAGACTACCAATATATAGAGACAAAAGAAGTAATACAGAGAGTGGCCCCCGTGGGCTTGGAGCCACAGGTTACTATAAAATAATAAAAACCCAAGGGCTCTGTGCAACTGATGGACTGAACATTTTAAAGGCAATAATTCATTTCCAAAATTATTATTCTGACTGTATAACTATTCCAGCTGCCATGTGATAAACATAATGAATAGAGATGACAATGGAATCAAAGAAAGAAAGAGATGAGAAACGGCTGGCACCAGGAAAATTAGCAGAAGAGAAAAATCAAGTTCTTAAATTTCAGATTTTGCACCAGTGTGCTCAGCAGAAAATTTTAAAAGTCTGAGCTGGAACTAAGGACAAACAACTGTTGATGACTCTCTTCAGAGATGTGAACTTTGAACAATTAATATAAAATCCTGCCACCTTTGATTTCAATCCACTCTTTTCTAGCCTCTTCTGGGACCTAAAAGCACCCAGCCAAGTCTGGTTTCTGAATTAAGTGATGGCTCTGCTTTGCATGTGCTGTCTTCTTTGCCTGGAACCCTTCCCTCCCCTCCTCTGAATGTCCCTTGACCTGCTTGCTATAAGTCTACTGCTCAGTGGGATATTCTCCACGGAGCTCCCCAAAATCTGGTGTAGGGTGTTCTCTTTTTGTGTGTCCCAACAGCAAGCTGTACATGCTCCTATTACGACACGTCTCCTGTTGACTGGAAAAGTTTACTCACAAGGACTGTGTTCTTAATAATTTAAGCGCATATCTGCCAGGAACAGTGTCTCTGCCATTTCCTTTGCTGGAATGTCCTTCTTAGGGCCATCTCTGAAAATCTGTTTCTTCTCGAGCAGAGCACCCTATTTATTTCTTTAATAGCATTAATCACAATCTGCAGTTCTTTTGTTTGCTTTCTTGCATCTCTCTCCCTCCTGCTCTAGAAGGACCCTTGTGTGATGGCAAGGATCCTGTTTTCTTGTCTCTTTCATGGAGGCTGGCATTCACTGGGTGCTCCAAAAATATTAGTTAGAATAAATAATGTCTGGCACATCATAGTTAAAAATACCTAAAATTCAATCCAGGGCTGCTTTACTGCGTATCTTTCCAAAAACTAATTACCTGTATTTTTTGTTGTGGAAACTTTTATTTCATGCCAACCAGTATCATTAATATGATACACACAAAAACCAAAATGTTTAGGTGGAAACCACGCAAAAGACTTTTATGATGGGATAGTGTCTCCGGTGACAAGGACTAAATACTTCTGTACAAGTAGTGGTTCTTCAGAGCTTTGAGCCAAAGTGTATTCTCTTTTAAAACACCTCCTTTTGGAATTATTGGAAGCACCCTTGGGTATTCCATTCTAGGTCTTAAAAGAGCAGAGGCTGTGGACCAGGAAATCTGCTGATCACTGAGGCTCATGCATGAACCAGATGGACACAGTCTGTGCCCCATGAGCCTACAGGTTGATAGATGAGATCAACATTCATCAAATAATCTTACCCGAAATGTATTACTACAAACAGTGATAAGTACAACGAAGTAAAACCAGTGTGTTGCCAGCAGGACCTTGTTCTAAGGCCTGCGGGAAGAATCTATCCACATTTGGTTCTCAGCAGGTGTTTCCTTTGGCAGCCACAAAGCTACTGTTGTGCTCAGCACCATCTTTCCTAAAACAATGACTTGGAAGGAGGAGAAACCTGGTATGTCCCAAATTGCAGAATTAAAAATAATAATGTTAGTCTTTTTTTTTTTTAATTTATTTATTAATTTATTTATTTATGGCTGTGTTGGGTCTTCGTTTCTGTGCGAGGGCTTTCTCTAGTTGCGGCAAAGGGGGCCACTCTTCATCGCGGTGCGCGGGCCTCTCACTATCGCGGCCTCTCTTGTTGCGGAGCACAGGCTCCAGACGCGCAGGCTCAGTAGTTGTGGCTCACGGGCCCAGCTGCTCCGCGGCATGTGGGATCTTCCCAGACCAGGGCTCGAACCCGTGTCCCCTGCATTGAGCAGGCAGATTCTCGACCACTGCGCCACCAGGGAAGCCCCCAATAATGTTAGTCTTAATGAGATGCATCCAGGTGGGGATGAGGATGCCCACGCCCACCTCAGCATCTTCTTGTTACCCCTGGTTCTCAGGCACCATGTTCAGAGGGGACCACTTTATTTCAATAAAGCAAGACCACTTTATTTCAATAAAGCTTTTGCTGTAAATCTTAGAGATTGCTCCAGGGTGAATGTCTGGGTTTTTTAAGATGAATGCCTTTTGTCCAATTCCCAGCCAAACTGAAGCTTACAACCTGGACGCAGGCTCTCTGGCCTCCTGGGTGTTTGTTTCCTGGGCCCTCACCCTCGTCTCTAGATCTCACAATGTGTAAGGAACTGAAGAGGTGGCCTCTCTTGCCAAACTGTGTGGAATAATGAGACTCTCAAAAGATAGCACTGCAGGGGAGAGTTTTGACCTCAGCCTCTCATTCCCTAGTCCAAGGCCCCACCAAAATATCCTCACCCCATATTCTAGCCTATCCCCGGGTTGATGGCGGCATGAACCTAGAGCTCCCACTAGTGGCAGGAGTGGGCCACCAACTCTTCTCAACTTTTCATTGAGGGCTTCTCAACTTTCCATTGGTTTCTTCTCTCATTCACTGTGGGTTTAACAGCTAGGCCTATGGTCTCCGAGAGGCATTCAAAAACGCCATCTTCACCTTTATGGGGACATTTCTCCAAATTCTAGCAGTTTTCTACAGACCTACCTCAGCTACTAGGAGGCAAGTGTAAGGTCATCTCATTCCTGCCACCACCTCCGCCGACCCCTACTACTTTTTTTTTTCCTGAGGACTGTTCAGAATCAAGAGATGTGAATTTTACACACACACACACACACACACACACACACACACACAAACAATTAGGTTATCCCTGCCTTCTGCCAGCTGGGAGATAGGTAGGGTTCCTGGGGAGTCTGGAATGAGAGCTTAGAAAAGCTCTCCACAGGGATTAAGAAGAGTACTCTCCTCCCCTCCTTTTCTTAATGAAGCTTCTCTCTAGGTCTGCCTTTTTCCAGTGTCAGAATGGGGAGATTCGGGGGCCCAGCATCTGGGGGCAGAGGAAGCCCTTAAGTCCTCCTCGAGAACAGGCTGCAAATCCACCTCTAGCCCAGGTACCAAGGGCCCCTGTGCCGCCACGAGGTCCAGCCCACATCACTGAGGGATTAAACTGTAGTGTGGGGCAAAACCTTTATAGTGAGAAAGAGCATGCAATTGTCTGGCGTATCCCTACAAACCCACCACAGTAATGGCTGGGTGAGTGCAGGTTGGGGCATTCGGGGTTCCTGGGTCAAGTTAAATAGTGCCTCATCACGCCTTCCTAATATTATTATTATTATTAATTTAATAAATAATCTAATAGAAATGCTTATATTACAAGTAAAAGCCAGGTTTCCTGACCCCCCACCCAATGCCCTTCTCATGGCACCCATGGGTCAGCCAAATTTTAGAGTTCTGATCTTATTCATCTCCTGTGATAGAAAATTTAAAACTAAATGAAACAATAGCCCCTGGTTTCTAGTTGTGAAGATATTAAAGTTTTTACTGATGTGCAGAGGAAATTCTGAAAAGTGGGGAATGCCTCTTCATTGGAGATGTAAGTGATGATGCTAAAAATGTGACCAAGCGTTAGGGTTGAATTGTGTCCCCCTCCAAAATTTATATACTGAAGTCTTAGCCCCCAGTACCTCAGAATGCAACTATATTTGGAGAGATTTTATAATTTTGTAATTTTAAGGAGGTAATTAAGGTAAAATGAGGCCATTAGGGTAGGCTCTAGACCAATATGCCCTTGTCCTTACGGGAAGAGGAGATTAGGACAGATGCACACAGAGGAAGGACCACGTGAAGGCACAGGCAGAAAGCTGTCATTGAAAGCCAAGGGGAGAGGCCTCAGAAGAAACCGACCCTGCCCACACATTGATCTTGGACTTCTAGCCTCGAGAACTATTAGAAAATAAATTCCTGTTGTTTATGGCAGCCCTAGAAAACTAATACAGCAAGGGTGGGAGTTTTTCTGATGATTTTTAATGGTGATGCAGAATTCAAAATAATATTATTAAATTGACTAAACTGGGATTCAAATTCAGGAGTCTTTACACAAATGGTAATGTTATTCATTGTTCACCACCTCGAGCTGTTTTGAAACAATGCCTTTTAAAAGGCCATTAAAGAACATTTGTGGGAGAACACAACATTGTAAATCAACTATACCCCAATAAAAAACTTTAAAAAAGAACATAAAATAGATAGCTAGTGGGAAGCAGCCGCATAGCACAGGGAGATCAGCTCGGTGCTTTGTGACCACCTAGAGGGGTGGGATAGGGAGGGTGGGAGGGAGAGAGATGCAAGAGGGAAGAGATATGGGGATATATGTATATGTATAACTGATTCACTTTGTTAGAAAGCAGAAACTAACACACCATTGTAAAGCAATTATACTCCAATAAAGATGTTAAAAAAAAAAAGAAACAATGTGATAAATACTAAAAAAAAAAAAAAAAATCTGAGGGAGAAATGGGTTTTTTTTTAATAGAAAGACTGCTTTCTTAGTGGTGTGCAGGAGTGAACAGGAAGCTTCGACGTGCATCAGAGTCTCTTCACCCCTCTGTCCTAGCGCAGCAGGCTTCGGCTGAAAGCACAAGCTTTGCTTCTGTATCTCTTTCAGACGTTTCCTCCACACCAAGTGCTCTGATGCGAACACGGTTCCTGGAAGGCAAAAGGGAGGAGCCAGATCCCTGGGGTCTCCACGAGCTGTGTAAGCACATTCCTGCCCTGGAGGCTGCCCGTGGGTCAGGGACGTGAAACTCCCCATAGTGACTTTATGTGCGCGAACAGCCCATTTTCTCGGGCTGCATCGGGAGGCCTAGGTGCCCTCCGTCTGGGCAAGGACCCTCATCCTCAACTCAGGCAGTCAGAGGGGCTGGGAAGAATCTGTGCCTTGCTCCTGCTCGGGAGCCAGAGCGCTGACAGGGAAACGGGGTGCAAAGCCTGCTTTCAGGAAAATTCCTGTTCCGGGGATCTTGAAGTGCAGAACCCTAATCCTTAGACCAATGGCTCACATTTGTATCATCCTTTCACAGGCACCATCCTATTCGGTCATCATGTGTGGTGGGTAAGTCACATCTCCCCACTGGCCCAGTTTATGGGTGAGGGAAGTGATGTCTCACAGGTCGCTCTGAGGGACACTTGCACCTTGCACCGCTAGTCAAATGAATGGCATGACGATAGGGACAGAGGAGACACCTTAAAGCGGCGGACTGCACGTTCCTGTGGCAGCCTTGTCGTGGCATTGGTCCTGGGCCCCAGAGGAAGACAGCCAAGCTGGGCCAAGGAGCATGTTCAGCTGACACGGCGGGTCCCAGGGTAGCACGGGGACCACGGGTGTGTGCACGCATGAAGCAGGGGATGGGGTGCAGGTCCTACATGGTGGCGCTGGCCTGGCCATGCTCTAAGTGCCCCCTACACCGAGGGCAGGCAGTTGAGCTTGTCCTGCTGGCAGGCAAAGCTTTAGGAGGCAGAGTGGACACCTCGAAGTAGACTAAATAATTACAAACTAGATACAATTCTCCCAAGATAATAACCCTGTTTACACTTAACCAGTACGACCCACCCCCTAGAGAAAGGAAGTAATTTTAAAATGGAAGTCTGGGCCTCTGTTGCTAAATTCTCAGCCTACTGGTTCTCTCCATTCCTAAAACTTTTTGTTTTCTAATTTTATTAAAGTGTAGTTGATTTACAATGTTGTGTATATATATATTCTTTTTCATATTCTTTTCCGTTATGGTTTATCACAGGATATTGAATAGAGTTCCCTGTACTATATAGTAGGACCTTGTTGTTTATCCATCCTATGTATAATAGTTTACGTCAGCTAATCCCAAGCTCCCAATCCTTCTCTCCTCTACACCCCGGCCTTGGCAACCACAGGTCTGTTCTCTGTCTGTGAGTCTGTTTCTGTTTCGTAGATAGGTTCATTTGTGCCATATTTTAGATTCCACATATAAGTGATATCATATGGTATTTGTCTTTCTCTTTTTGACTTACTTCACTTAGTATGATAATCTCTAGGTCCAGCCATGTTTCTGTCAATGGCGTTATTTCACTCTTTTTTATGGCTGAGTAGTATTCCATTGTATATATGTACCACATCTTCTTTATCCATTCATCTGTCAATGGACATTTAGGTTGTTCCCATGTCTTGGCTATCGTAAATAGTGCTGCTCTGAATATTAGGGTGCATGTATCTTTTCAAATTATAGTTTTGTCTGGATATATGCCCAGGAGTGGGTTTATTGGATCATATGGGCAACTCTGTTTCACTCCTAAATCTTTTTGATACTGATTTTTTTTTATCCACAAGAGAGCTTTTCATCTGCTATAAGTAATAATAGTATCTTCAATTACGAATAAAGAGCTATCTTAAGATGGACCCCTTGCAGATCTCTTGAGATCTCAGGAACTTCTTTTCCCCTCTGTCTCTGAGTTTTTACCAAGTTACTTATTTCAAGCCTGGCAGGCCTGAACTTCCTCATTCTCAACAGCTAGGCTTCCATCTCCGCTCCACCAAGACCTCTATTGGAGAGTCATCAGCAGCCTGTGTGGCTCCTTGGTGTCGGATGAAGACTGGACCCATCGTGGGCTGGTGCAGCCCTGCAGGTGCTAGGCTTAGCAAGCTGCGCATGCTTCTGTGTGGAGCAAAGGGCCCCCCTTCCTTGGGGTGAGCAGTCAGGATGGAGGCTTGGAAGGCAGAGTCCAGGCTGCCGACAGAGCGAAGGAGCTGCATTTGCCCCCCCTCAGCTGTACAACTGCACGGGCAACCCAGAGACAGGAGGCACTCACCCCCCGGAGTTCCAAATGGCAAGCTTTCTCTGCCCCTGTTGATCCTCTCTGCAGGGTCTCTAACCACTGCCTCATCCCACCTTGTCCCAGCCCTGATCTTCAGTTCGGTGGTCCAGGAAGCGGTCTCTGCCTTTCCTTGTACCCTCTGTCTAACTCTTTTCCTACCAGGTGCGAACTTCACCTGTGCTTTACTGGGGTTTCCAGTAAATCTCTGTTTCCAGTTGGCCAAGCTTGGCTATTAGCGTGTGAAGCAGACTAATTTGCCAAAAGTCAGTTTGTCAGATGAACAATTCACCCAATTACTGGAGATTGTTTGAAGTGTTAGCATTGCCCTCATGTGTCCCCAAATCCATCTCCGACCCCAGAAGCTGTCAGAAAAATGTTTTCCTCTGGATGCGAGACAGTTTACAGAGTCACAGTAAAAGGCAGGAGCAAAAGTAGAAGCAAGTTCCTTTGCTATAAAAAGGGGATAGTGCTATCTAGTTCTGGGGGTTTTGTTAGGATTAACTCAGTTAATACAAAAAAAGCACTTAGAACAGTCTGGCCGGCAACATTCAGCACCCGATAAAAGTTGGTGATTATTACCATTATAATAATTATTACTTTTAATTGACACATGCATTTAAATTATATGAATTGAACTACACATTTGGTGAAAAATTTAAATAACAATTTAAATAGGAATGCCAGGTAAAGAAGATAGGTAACAATCACTAGCGCCAATTCAGTGGTCCGTACCCTTGGTCTCGTCATTTAGCCGGGGAGGGGAGAGGGGCTGGAGATGAGTTCAATCACCAATGGCCAATGATTTAACCAATTGTGATTATGGAATGAGGCCTTCATAAAACCGAAAAAGTTGAGGTTCGGAGAGCTTCCGGGTTGATGAACACATGGAGATGCAGGGAGATCAAGGAAGCTCTGCACCCCTTCCCATGTACCTTGCCCTGTGCATCTCTTCCATCTGGCTGTTCCTAAGTTCTATTCTTTTATAATAAACCTATGATCTAGTGAGTAAAATGCTTCTCTGAATTTTGTGAGCCACTCTAGCAAATTAATCACAACTGAGGAGGGGATGGTGGGAACCTCTGATCTGTAGCAGGTCAGTGAGAGGCACAGGTGACAATTGGTACCTGAAGGGTTGAGTGCGGGAGCAGTCTTGCAGGACTGATCCCTTAACCTGTGGGTTCTGATGCCATCTCCCCGTAGAGAGTGTCAGAATTAACTGCTCGTGGTGTTGGAAAAGCACACATTGGACATATTAATTTCAGGGGTGCAAATGAAAAAAAACATTTGCATGCTTGAAATTAGTTAGCAGGATACTATGAGCCTAAGCAAATTACTTAACCTCTTGAAGCCTGTTTCCTCATCTGTAAAATGGAGATGATACCAGCACCTCCCTCATAGTTTACTGTGAGATGTAATAGAAATATTGCAGGTAAATCAGAGTCTACCATGCTTAGGGAATAGAAGCACTCAATAAGTATATTATGTTTTTAAAAATGTCCATACAAATGTAGCTCTTCTAAAACACTAAACTGTAGGAGGAAGAATCAGTATGGTAATATTTTGCTGTATCTTAGGTACAATTTACTTGTACTGAGTAAAGATGTCATTCGCAACACAGTTACCCAGATTATCATTGTGTAGAGATCAACCATCAGGAGTGGAAGATGCTAGATGTCATATGATTTTCATGTATTTTATTTTTCAGTAATTCTCAAATTCTTTGGGGCATGGATTCCACTACTCTCAAAAGAGCAAAGAAGACACACAATAATGCCTGTCAATGACTAAGTAAGTATTACGAAGAGCAAGCCAAACAACCGATGTGCACATAATTGAGTCCAATACCATGAAATCCTGCATGAGAATCTTGAAGGCGATAGCTGGATTCTGAGGGTATTAGTTTTGGTTAAGGACCAGCATTTCCACAGGTGACTAAGCTCAGTTGCAGAACCGGGTATTGGCTTTTTCTGACTGGGGTTGTTTTTTCGTTGAAGGTAATATCCAGTCCTAAAATAAACACTATATCTAATCCAGACCACCTGCTTCCTGGTGATCAAGTTCAAGTTCCCAAGGAATGTGTTTGGTGGCAGCTTCTAAGGGAAATAAGGGCTTTGCATCCTAGCCGAAAGGCAGTAATCATAAAAAGCAAGAAGCAGAGGGCAAGTATGGGTAAACGCATCATCAGATGGGCCTTATTTTTAGAGCAGTTCATATGGCAACATTTCCTCTGCTTGCTGATCTACCAGGAGTATTTAGGAAACAGACTATGTGAAACAGACTGAAGACTGTCCGTTGCCCTCTGCTCAGAAGCTGCAAGCTTCCAGCCAGAATGGTCTGTTTTAGGCTAAGGGCAGAGCATATACTTAACTTATGACACATCTTAAGATGAGGAAAGGATGGGGAACACGTGACCCTGTGTCCCCACCCCTGCCACCACATCCGCCTCCACGTTGAACAGAGGGAGGTTTTTCTCTCTCCCAATGATCTCATTGGCAGTACATCCTTCAAAAGCATCCAGCATGCCCACTGAGGGCCCTTCTAGGCTCGTGGGAAGAGAAAAGTGTTTTCTAAATGGAAAAGAGGGTTGAGAATAAGTGAGAAAGTTCAGAGTAGAGAGACTGACTCCTTAGCACAGTAGAACCAGAGGCTCTCAGGAGACCCCAGTCCCAGAGTTATTCCCAAGAGATCTTTTAAGTGTGGAGTCGATGACATGGGACCCTGAACTGACTCCAGGCAAAGACCAGGTGATGTGTGGCCTCCATCCATCCTCAGCGCAAGCAGGTGGGGTGAGATCCGGGGTTGTGGGGAGGCATCTGCCTGCAGATATTTCTCCACATTGATGCTGAGTCAGAAAAGGCAAAATTCGTGATTTTTTTTCCTGGACCCACACCTGTCTTCTCTCCTTAAAAAACTTGGAATGTTCTCGGAAATTTTATTTTAATCTATCATTACTTAAGAGATCATTTTCTATGTTGTACTCCTCTATATGAGGGCCATAGCATTGGGCAAATTGAACAGACTTGTGTCAGTTCCCAGCTCTGCTACATTGAAACCTCAATTTTGTCATCTGTAAAATTGGTAGAGTAGCATTTAATCCAAGAGTCGATTTAAGATTTAAAGGAGGGCTTCCCTGGTGGTGCAGTGGTTGAGAATCTGCCTGCCAATGCAGGGGACACGGGATCGAGCCCTGGTCTGGGAAGATCCCACATGCCCCGGAGCAACTAGGCCCGTGAGCCACAACTACTGAGCCTGCGTGTCTGGAGCCTGTGCTCCGCAACAAGAGAGGCCACGATAGTGAGAGGCCTGCGCACCGCGATGAAGAGTGGCCCCCCACTCGCCGCAACTAGAGAAAGCCCTCGCACAGAAACGAAGACCCAACACAGCCATAAATAAATAAATAAATAAATAAATAAATAAATAAATAAATAAACTCCAATCTCTTAAAAAAAAAAAAAGATTTAAAGGAGATGACGTGTACAAAATCCTTGGCACAGAGAATAATTGGTATTTGTTCCTTATTGATGGTAGTTCCTGTTATGATGTTGATGATGAGACCGATCAAGGATCCAGGATGATATCTGAACATGATGGGCTTTGCAGGCTGGGAGGACACCAATCAGTAAAGGGGAGAAGGGAGCAGAAAAGGTGGTCAAAGTGCCTACTTTGACCAGTTGTCAGCTTTGCTTGAGGGCAAATGAGCTCTCCATCCTGCTACCTGAGTCCCCCTGTCCCCTTCTAAGTCCCTACCTCTTCACCCATCTCAGATTGTACGCCCTGTGCTCTCAGGTGACCAGCGTCCCCCACTGCACTATTCCGTGGTGACATCTCACACTTCATCCACCTCTCCACCCACAACACAACTTACCCCACAAGGCTCCCATTCTAATTACACAGCTCTCTGCTAGGAATCAGATAACTACGTGGTATAAAGATGGTACTAATGATTAATGCAAGTTTCATGGATGTCTCCCAGGAATGTCACATTTGTGGTTAATATCCCAAAGCCTCCTGGTAGAGATTTCTCGATCTACTATGAGTCTGAAAGGGAGATGGTTTTAATCAGAGTTGTTCTCAGGACTCTTTAAATCAAGCCCTGAAGTGCTTATCTCCTTTGCCTATGTCAACCCTTAAAGTATAAGTTGAGTGTATCCCCAGGTATTAAGGAAGTCTCAAACTCCTGGGACTTCTTCGATGACTAAACTACTGTTATACTGAAATTCTTTGGTAACATCTTCAGGCTCAGTCTTCCCCATCTAAAAAATGGGTTCATATCCTAAATCCATTTTCTATCTTGCAGGCATCTCTTATCCTAAATGAGTGAACACATGATAAACCAACAAGAAGGGAGGACAGAGAGTATCCTCCAATCAACAGTTGTGTTGATTGGAGATGGGAAAGGGGAGCAGGTAGATTTAATATTATCAATAGTCATGACTTGAGCCAAACTTAGCAGTTTTAGAACCATGTTTAACAATCCTGTCTGCATATTAGAATTAACTGGAAAGTTTGTTTTTTTTTTAATTATTAGCACCTTTAATTATTATTTATTAATTAATTAATTTATTTTTTTGGCTGTGTTGGATCTTCATTTCTGTGCGAGGGCTTTCTCTAGTTGCGGCAAGCGGGGGCCACTCTTCATCGCGGTGCGCGGGCCTCTCACCATCGTGGCCTCTCTTGTTGCGGAGCACAGGCTCCAGACGCGCAGGCTCAGTAGTTGTGGCTCACGGGCCCAGTTGCTCCGCGGCATGTGGGATCTTCCCAGACCAGGGCTCGAACCTGTGTCCCCTGCATTAGCAGGCAGACTCTCAACCACTGCGCCACCAGGGAAGCCCGAAAGTTTTTTTAAGAAAAGAAAATTCCCAGGCCCCACCCCTAAGATTCTGATTCAGTTGATATGGGGTGGGATCTGAGCATCAGATCCTTAAGGAGGTTCTATTGTGAGGCCAAGTCTGAGAACCACTGTCTCAGGACAGCACTGGTAATGCAGAGGAAGTGGCAACTGGCATCATATGAGGTGGGTCTTGGTTGTGACAAGAGCTGAGCCCAGCTCTATATTCTGGAAGCGCTTAGCGACTGATGTTCAATGAGTTTCACAGCATGGTTGTGAAACTGGGGGAGAGAACTTTTGGACAGAAGCCAAGAATCATAAGAATCCCTGAACAGTGGATCAGAGGAGCCCTTTCTTTAATCCTCTTCCTCATCGCTGCATAAACACTGGCAATTCACTTGTCTCTGAGTCTCGGTTTCATTATCCATTAAATGAACAGGTTAGACTAGACAAATTCAAGGGTGCCTTCCAGGGCTGTTCTTCTGTGATCCTAAGATAGCTTCCAGGCATCAGAGGAAAGAGAGGCTGGCATTGCACATCCTTGTTGGTATTCTCTGCCCACTCCTTGTCTGAAGTCACTTGGCAGCTCTCTGTTGCTGACCAAAGACCAGCCTTGAGTAACAGCTGAATCTCCAGAGCAACAGCTGAATCTCCATCCTTGGGGCCTCCCTTCACCCAGGCTTCTCCTGCAGGATGAAAGATTTCATGCCATTCTTGTGAAGGCAGCCCACATGAATGGCAGGAGTAGCCTCTAAGTGATCTCTCTGCTCCCGGGCCAGCACACAGCCTGATGGTATCTGCAGAGGAAGGGGTGGAATGTGGAAGTTTACATGACGTCAGTGCACACACATCCTCCTGTCTTGAGCTGGGAGCCCAGCCGTCAGCTACTGTGCCGTGCTGCATCTTTCCCCCCTCCCCCTTCTCGAGAGCCTTGGGCTGCTTTGGAGTCCACTGTTCCATGCTTCCTGAGAGGATGGGCCTCTGAGCAGGACTTAAAGAATTGATCAAAACAACAACAACAAAACATTTATCGTTTGCATCCTCGGCAGCAGACTCTGTACTAGTGACGTCACATTCCATCTCTCCAGGCCCCAAGATCCACTGGAAAAGAATTGCTCTGGTCTGTTTGTCGCCCTACCCCCCAGAAAAATTCACATGTAGAAATCCTAACCCCCTAAAAGGTGATGGTATTAGGAGATGTGGCCTTTGGGAGGTAAGTCGTAAGGGTAGAGCCCTCACGAATGGGATTAATATCTTACAAAATAGCCCCACAGAGCCCCTTACCCCCTTCTGCCATGTGTGGATACAGCCAGAAGCCTGCCACCCAGAAAAGGATCCTCACCTACCTTGATCTCAGACTCCAGCCTCCAGAGCTGTGACAAATAGATACCACCGAGCCCGTGGGATTTCGTTAGAGTGGTCCAAGCAGATGTAGACAGGACTCATCCCAGCCAATCCCCTAATACAAAGTGTCCTATCCAGTGCACACACGTATGGAAAACCATCAGATGTGCCTCACGCTTAGGAGAAAATGACCTAACGTGCCATGCTCGAGGCTGTGAGGACATGCAAAATGTTGGTGGGAAGAGGGTAAGGGGTTTTAACGTGCATATTGCAGACCTTTTGGAGTTCTCAGCACCTGTGCTGGTAGAAGAGAGGGGAAGGCGAAGGAGTGGGTGGCTGGAAAAAGGCAGATTCAGTAGATCCTGCCCATGGCAGGGCTTTGAAAGTAACAGTGGGAGCTCCTGGGTCCAAGACAGCACCGGTGACATAGGTCAGTCTGGTTCTGCCTTCCAGAAACAGGCTCCCAGGTCCAGGTGAGGCCTGGAGCTACATTTCCATGCATAGCATAGGTGGTCTTTTGGGGCATTGAGGACAGTGTGGCCTCAGACCCCAGATCTTCTTCCCTGGCCCTTCCTTGGACTCACGAGGGCCTGGGCTCCTGGAGAAACTCTTTCTTGTGTTCTCCTCATATGGAGGGTGGCACAGGAGCAGCTTAGGCAAACCAGGTCCCCTCTCGATTGTGAAGAAGACTTGACGTTCTGGCTTCTGATGCTGGACCTGCCGCTCTGTGATCTCGCAGTTCTGGCAAAAGGTGTGGAATGAGAGGTATCACCTGACCAGGAGGGGCTTGGGATTCAAACATGGGCCTTCCACCCAGCCTGAGACCCAGCAAGGTCCTATAATGTGGACCCCCAAGCAAACAGGCTTCAGGGCTTCCTCTTTGCTCCTTCAAACAAATGTTCCCTTTGGAACTGTGAAGCCGGCTCCTTCCATATTCAAGTCTATATTAGCATTCAAAGGGTCCGTGCCAGGAACCCGTGGGAGAACATGGCACACGTCTGGCAGAACTATAGACACTCATCAGTGGACATTAGGTGTTCAGGAAGTGTTTCTATGTTTGCTACTCTGTAACTGAAAAACAAATCAACTCCAGGAAATCAAATATTTTATTGCTTTACTTCATAATGTTCCAAATCCGTCTCCCCGCCCCCAATCTGCTGTAAGCAAGTCTCTACGAGGAGCTCTAGGTGCCATCCTTGTCCTCTGTCAGTCTGGTCCTTGGGGGGCTGGAGGTGGGCAGAGCAGGGCCTGGGTAGCAGGACTGAGAAACACCGACCCCCTGTCCATCCCTTTCACTCTGTGAGTAATATGTCATGGCCACAGGCAGTGGGGACTAACCAGAGGGAAGAAAACACAGAGAGGAGAAGAAAAAGGGAGAAAATGAAGGGAGAGGAAGGAATAAAGGAGGAGACACAGATGCTGTGGAAGGCTAAACTCTCACTGTGTAACCAGAGATTCCAAACCACTAATTCAGCCACGTGGCTTCAAGGGTTCAAGAAAATTATGGGAGTAATGGGATGAACTATGTAACATTAGTACAGGTAATACCTGCTGGGAAATTGGGCCAGGAGTTTCCAGAGCTAAAAGCACATTTGAGAATATCTACTTATATTTGTTTTTATCTCATCATTATTCAATTTTTGTTCTGTGTATGTTTTATGATATAGCAATACAGTAGTACGTGTGTATAATTTATAAATAAATAAATATACCTATATTGAGGAATGTATGTTCAAATATTTTCTATTGATGGGGTACATGGTCAAAAGAGCTTGGAGACCACCTAACTAGAACAATGACAAAAACCACTAAAGACTCCACCACCCTACCTATCAAGGCCTGGGGCCTCACCAGGGGCCTTGGCCAGGGTGGCTTAATGTAGAAGGAAAAGTCAGCTGTCGGCTGGGAAAGCCCCTCTCCCAGCTCTTCTCTAGTGCCACAGGTCCCTTTAAAGAGTAAAATCACTTGCATTCTGGGGAAACGGGAGAAATATTATTATCACGACTGTTACTATCTAAACACCCAACTAGCATCTAAGGAAGCTGCATCATAGTGGGCCTGCCCTATGCAATCGTGGCTCCTGAAAGGCAAGTGGGATTGGAATGTGGCCCGTGAACTGCTCATCAAGCCATGTGCCCAGAGAGGGGTGCATCTGTCCCCAGGCAGGGGAGACTTTTACTCTCATAATGGTGTTGTATGGATTGCCAATAGCCCTGCTTTTTTTTTTTTTATTTGAATCTAATTTTCTAATCACTTTTGCTTTCATAAATCCAGTTTACTGCTTGTTTTGTCTTTGCCTAATACTAATTTCAAGTTTGCAGCCCTGGAGAGTGTGCATCACAGGGGGGGGGCGGTGGCACAATGGGGTCCTGGCTTCAGTAGGTGCAGCCCCTCAAAACACAGCCCACCATGGCTGAGAAATCAAAAGCTGAATATCATTTTTGGTCCCTGTGTCTCAGAGACACCTGGAGGCCGTCTGACTAGGTGAAATGTTCCACACAGGAAACAAAGAACCAACTTCTCAGTCCAGCCTCTGTTGGGGTCAGCCTGTTGCCTGGGTCCTGGGATGTGGCCTGCATCAGAGTCTCCATTGGACACAGCCATTCAGCCACGGGAGGTGCCGCTTCACTCGGCCTGAGACCACGGTGGAATAATGCAATCCCTTTGAATACAGCCCCGGGGCTCAGAGATGTCCACACAAGTCCCTGCTCACCCTTATCCTCCTGCAAACTCCACTGATTTATTTACTGGGAAATGTGATGTTTTCCCCCCCAAAATGTCCTCTCCTTCTTAGGGAGTAATGTTGCTTCCTGGTCATCAGCTAGCAGCGAGAAAGGGAGCATTGCTGGGTCTCTGCAGGCTGTCTCTGTGGTGCTCCTGGGACCCTCAAGCATCGGTCTTGGGCTCCTTCATCGATTTGACAAATTCCTTGACATCCTCTTCCAAGGCCTTGTTCCTCCTCTCCACATCCTCCCGGGAGCGCTCCATGTTGCGGAGGCTGATTTCCAAGGCTTCAGACTTTTTCTTCTCCTTCTCCAGTTCTTCACTGAGCCTCACCACCTTAGCCCACACATCATAATTTTCCTTCTCAAGGCTACGAGGAAGGAAAGAAAAGAATGAAAGGACGGGGTGTGACCTCTAGACTTTCCCTTCAGCCTTGCCCTCAACCCCCTCTGTCCACTTTACCTTCCACATCCCAAGACCCATCTCCAACCTGTACCTCCTAGTTATGTCCCATCCCCGACAGGAGGACTTCCCAGTAAACCTGAATGCCCAGAGCCTGTCCCCTTTTTTGTCATTTGTCATCCATCTCATGACATCTCTTGTGTTGTTTTTCACGTCATTTTGTGTTTTGTATCTCCCACCACACAATAAAGTCTTTGAATGAAGAGACCACCTCTAATATTTACAGCCCCACAGCGCCTTGCATCTGTCCTGCTCAGTGGAAAGGTTGACTGACTGCTGAACCCCATCCGGATTCCAGATTCCCAGCGCCTGTGTACACATGCATCCTTTCTCATCCTGCTTCATTGCAGAGCACGGACCAGAGCTTTCTCTTATGAAGGCTCCTGGGGAACCAAGATTTGGAGAATTTGGGGGAGCTGCCCCTTGGGAGCAACTGTCCTGTCAGTCCCACCCTTGCTTCTGAATCCCACTCCAAATGAAGGATCTGTTGGATTCCTGAATTTGCAGCATTTTCACCGTTACTGGCCAAAATCCTAGTCTAGTCTCAGGTGCCCATCTCTCTCCCTCCAGGCTGTGCTGAATTAACCCTTGGGAATGAGAGTACATATGACATTTTTGAGCCAAAGGAGGGAATTTCAGGCCTATGAGGAGACTATGATTGGAAAGTGGCTTCAGAATTTCATTCTGTGAGATGCTGCTTCCCTGCTACCCAATGGCCTGCTCATTTTTATACGGAGACTTGAGCTCCTGTTTGAGCCCATCTCTGGCTTCTATCTTCAAGGGCCTTGGTCCATTTTGCAGGCAACGGCCTCGCTTCAGAGCCTTGCTTACCCTTACCTGTTTCTTCTTAAAGCCAAATTAGTCTCATTCCTCTGGAATTCCACCCATTACAAATTTAGTTTTCTTCTCTGAGTCCTCCATATCCTTCTTGTTTTGGGGGGAAACCTCAAAAGAGACACCATGCTAGATCTTGACCACTGACTCCAGTGGAGAGGTAGAATCTCAGTGGGTTTGGGAGGTTGGCTGACCCGAGTTCAAATCCCAGCCCCACCAATGACTAGCTGTGCAACCTTTTTATACTTCCTAAACTCCCATTTCTTCTGTAAAATGGGGGTATTACCTATTTCACGGGATAACTGAGGGGATTATATGAGAAGGCGTGTCTGAGGCATGAAGCTTAGAGCAGGCACTGTAAACTGTTAATTCTCCTTCCTCTCCCGAGGATGGAATGGGAGGCTCCCCTGACAGCGGATTCAGAAGACTTTGTTCCCTTCAGGAGGAGCGGCCACCTCAATGGCAGCCAGTTCTTCCCCACCCTGTCAATGACCCCTGTGCTAGAAACTGGGGCTCAGTGTCTGCTCTGGGGCTGCCTTGGCCACTGCCAAGATGTCACCCAAGTCTCAGAGTCTACAAACAGCTGATTTCAGGTTCTTAGACAAGAAGTTATGTGTTGTTCTAGATGGGCAGCCCTCTCCAGGGAAAAAAGGTTCAGGCTCACCAAAGTCTTCCTTTCATGTACCTGAGTCTCTATGGACTGAAAAGTACCCATCATTCGAAAACCCCACTAGGTTCACATTTCACTAACTTTTGATTAGTGTGACTTTAGGCAAATCTGGATTGAGGTTTCTTCTCAGGAAAAATCAGTGGTGTGAAAAAGATTTCAAGAAAGTAGTTTATCTACTCAAGTGAGCAAATCATGTCCGAGCATCTTAGAGATTTGTGTGAAATGGTGGTAACGGCCATGTCACCGGCCTCGCCTCCGTTCACCCCCTGCAGTCTGAGATCGTGGGGAGTTAGTGATCCTGACCCAGTGAGGCCTCAGTCAGGTCAGGGGTGCCCAGAAGCTCTGCCTCACTTAGGCTTTCAGGTGGCTGACCAGGCCCTCTGCATTCTCTGCCCTCTCCCATCAGTCACTCCCCTGCTGCCACCAACCACTGCTCTTCCTCTGCATGAACACGCCAGACCCCTCCCTTCCCATAGCCTCTGCACTTTGGTTCTCTCTGCCTGGCCTGCTCTCTCCCACACCCACCCCAACCCCTCCCACGTGGACCTCCCTCATTCCCTCCCCTCCTTCAGGCCTTTGCTTGAGTGTCACCTTCTCAGTGAGGCCTTCCCCAACCACCCTATGTAACACTGGAACCCCCTTCCTGAGCTCCCCAACCTCCTGCCCTGCTTTATTTCTCTCCCTAGCATTTTCCACCATCTGACATAGCATATGTTTTAATTACCTTTTTGTATTCTCTGTCTGTCTCCACTAGAAGGAAAGCTCTATAAGCAAAAGGGCTTTTGTGTGTTTTGCTCAGTGCTATTCTCTAACAGCTGAGATGGTGCCTGGCACATAGTAGATGCTCAATAAATGTTTGCAGAGTTGATGAATAACATTAATATAAAAAATTTTAAAATTTCTCTTAATTCGTTAAGACATGTTGATGCTTAAACAACCACTGTTTGGAAACAGTTGATTAAACTACTTAAGCTACATATTTAACTTTTCATGAATGTAAGGTAAAGCTTAGAGTGTTCACTAATTTAGTCACCTCCTCAATGCCTTTGCCCTGTTCCTCATTAGGCCCAACTGCTGTAGATAGCATCTTCTGTAACTGAAGTTTTATAATGTCACTTCTTTGGCAGAGGAGAACAATCCCTATTGCTTTTAAGATAGAAGGCGAGTGGCTGCCCAGGGCCCTCTGGACGTGACTTACTTTTCAATCTGTTCCTCATACATTTGCTTCTGTATTTCTATTCCCTTTCGCAGCTCCTGGACCATCCTCTGCAAAGATTCAAGTTCCTCTTCTCCGGAGTTCTTTTTCCCAGGCCCGGTTTCAGAGTTTAGGCTGGCAAGAGCATCTCTCTTGGAGTCACAGGCCTGGGATGATAGTGTACCGGCTTCATCCCCAGGGGACCCCGGCTGGGTGGGGACATTATCGTAGGTGGAAGTCCGCTGGGAGTCGAAAAACTGTGGCACACCTTGAGACATCGTTCTCCTGTGCCCATCCCCTGCCTTCCCCTCCGAAGAAGATGACCAGAACTCATTTTTAAAGATCTCTACTTTGCAGCTGTTGGCACCTTGCAAAGCTGATGTCAAGAAGCATTTCCGGTTAGGGAGCGTCTGAGTCCTTTTTCGTGACTGCAGCTTCCAATCTCCTGGCTTTTCCCTGGATGCTTTGTCTTCTAAACACCCATCACTTGGCCGTTGTCCAGTGGGGCTGGTTGCATCTGAGTCACTGGCCTAGAAAAAAGTGGTCACGGATGTTACATGGGTTTTTCCCACACGTGTCACGTTCCCAAGATAAGGATTAGAGACTTGAAAGAAAGTATCTCCTGGCCACACACCTATGAAACTCAATTAGAAGACCATCTCTTAATTTGTCACATTAATTGATTATCTGTGTGGCATTTTTCCAAAAGGATATTATACTTGAAGGAACTCATGCTCTAGAGGTAAACTGCTGAGTAAAATCAATTGTTTGTTTGTGGTAAGGGGCCCTAAACTAGGATTCTGTTATAACCTTAGAATGGGGGGGGAGGGGGGCTTTTCTAACTATGACCCAAATCCAGAAGCCATATAAGAATAATTTGATAAACTCAATCCACATGTGTTTCCATGACCCCCAAAATTAAAAATAAAACAAAGAAACCACCACATGCTAAATCAAAGAATGACAAACTGACAAAAATATTTGCAATGTATATCACAGACAACAGGCTACTCTCCATAATGCATAAAGTTCATAAAAATTGAGAAGAAAAAGACTAATATAAATATGGGCAAAGAGCAAGATCAGAGAGTTCATGGAGGAAAAATGCAACTGGCCCTTACACGTAAAAAAAAAATGTTTGAACACTCTTATAACAGGAAAAACTCAAATTGAAATTAAAATTACTGAAATATTAGTTCTCATCTAACAGATGGGCAATCCTCCAAAATCTGACAACACACTCTGCTGGCGAAACTATAGGGAAATAGGTTATTTCATGCATTGCTGGTGGAAGTGCAAAATGGCACAACCACTGTTTAACAATTTTAATCAAAATTACATATTACAAATCTATTTACCCTCTGACTCAGCAATCATACTTCTAGGAATTTATCCCAGAAATATATTTGCCTGAGCACAAAATGAAGCATGGCCAAGGTTATTCATTGCATCCTTGTTGGTAGTACAAAGGAGTAAAAGAAACCTGTTCATCTATGGAGGTTGGCTGAGTAGATCACGGTACATGCACAGAATGGAACACCACACATCTGCCAGAAACTTGAGGTTGTATGAGGTACTGCCTATGTACTGACATGAAAAGGTCTCCAGGGTATCTGTTAAACAGAAAAATTCAAGATACACAGTAGTGTGTGTGTGTGTGTGGAGAGGGAGAGAGTGAGCATGTTACGCTTTGTGTAAAAAGGGAGGTAAATAACAATTTACACTCATATCTGCTTATATTTGCAAAAAGGAACACTGGAAGGATAAAAAAGAAACTGATAAAGACATGGAAGAATAAGGTGGGTGAAGACAGCAGAGGGAGCAGGAGTTCTAAACATATCTCTTTCTTTTGTTTTGACTTTCTTGAGTCATACATATGTATTTTTAGATTAAATTAAAAAGAAAAAGATTGAGCCCTAAAATGAGAAAATCAGGGCTCAACCTGTCTGTCTGATGCTTCTAGCTCATCACCTGCCTTGGCAACCCCACCTGGAGTCAGAAGGACCTGGGCCCTGAGGTGCAAACTAGATCTGAGTCCCATTCTCTACCATTCTACTGCTGTCATCTTGGGACAGCTGGTCAACCTCCCTGAGACTCAGTGCCTCAGCTATAAAATGTGGATAATAAATTCTGCCCTACAGAGTAACGGTGAGGACTCCAGATGTGATCTATTTAAGGTTCCCAGCACACTGCCTGTCCATTGCTGCCCATACTGTTACAATAAATACAGAAACCTGTCAAATGAGCACAACAATGGCTACTCTCAAAGACGTCTAGGATGATTTCATTATATGAAATAAACATTTCTAAATATTAATTTGATTTTAGAGTATTAGTAAATGCACTGTGTCCAGACAGGCGTCACCCAAGAAAAATCACAACTACCACCATGTTTTTTCCAATACATTCTTAATCATCCTCAGGATTAACAGTAGGCAACTGACATTACCTGGCGAACTGGAAATTTTACATTCATTCCTTGACCACACATAAAGAATTAAGCTGCTATATAAAGTTCACACGTTCTTTTAAAAAATATTTGCCTCTATAAATACGTTAAAATATTTGAGCTTTGCAAATTATTGGCCTAAATAGTCTAAATTTCAGAGTCTGCAGAGTTTTTTGACATTGTGAACGTGAGCCCCAACCCTTCAGTACAAATGAGGGGGTTGACATTGCTGAGACAGCTTATCAGGGAATGAGAAATATTACACAAACACATACATACTCTGAGAAAGGAATCACGTTTCATGGCTTAGCAGGAAACCGTTCTCTCTTGACTTTCACCCGGAATTTTCAACAACTCTCACTAGAACATTAACACTGCGGTATGTAATTTCCCCATCGAACTTCCCTGGACTGAGTTTGAAAGGGTTTAGACTGGGCTTTAGTGAGGACTCCCATTGCTTAATCACTGGGGGATGGGCACACATGTCACTAATCCCACCTCCAGGATACCAACAGAAACTAGATTTTGAAAGAGGCCAGGCTTTCAAGATTCATTCAAATGGGTCTATATCAGCTGTGCTCACTGCCACAGCATCACCCAGGACTCCCTAAACCGCCACTCCAGAGCAGCTCTTATATGGAATGACCTGGCCTGAAGGAAGAGTCGGATGGAAGGAGGAAGGCTCTCTGCACCTTACCATGTTACTGACGCTGTCTGTCCTAGAAATTGGAGGGTCCTCAGTGGCATCCCAGCCCACAGAGCTTCGCGCCACTGGAGGTTTCTTGGGGTCATTTTTTGGGGCAGGGGGTGACAAGGGTGCATCCTTGGACTTGGGAAAGAGGACTTCATGGTCTCTGATCATCATGGTCATCACTCTTTGGATTTGAGGAGTCCCTGAAAGAAAGAAGAAAGAGATTTGTAGTGCTGGACCATGGGGCAGAGGGCAGGTGGTCCTCAAGGTTCTCCACCCATGAGATGTCTCTAAACTTGACTCTAAAACCACATGGCCCCAAAGGACCTCATTTTCTCCTCACAGGACCCTTCTTAATTGCTTGGGGTAGGAGATTGTGGTGAATGGGATGGGATAGAAGAAGGATATGGCAGTGGGGCGAAAGAGGGTTATTTTTGGCCTACAGTCCTCTGGGTCAGTCTCTGATCAGGTTATAGGCAATATGACAGGAAAGAAAATGAAGACATCTTTCTCTCTTGATGTGATCCTCAATATGACATCTGATTTCTTATTGCACGCATAGAGAATGCGTACCAGGCATACTGCCTCCCCCAAACCATGGCAGACATCAGTACTCTGTGTCAGCACTCTTGTTCACTGAACCAAGACATTACCTCAGAAGTCTTTTCAGCGCAGCTTTACAAGTAGCCTCTTTGGGAGTTGCCTTATAAAATCACACTTGTTTGATCTCTCTGGCTAAGGATGTTTAAAAGTACTAAGAGACTAAGGAACACTAACTAACTGTTTTCGTGCTAGCCTATCATACTGTGTGATGATTGGTAAATCTTTAACCTCTCTGCTCTGCTGTGACCTGGAAAATGAACATAATTCCTGCCTGCTTATTTCACAGGGCTATTTTACAATTCAAACAAGATGATCAACGGAAAATGCTTGGCAAATTGCAGAGCAATTTGGTAGCTATGTCACTGTCTTTACTTCTTCTGCCCCTACCTTCACCACAGGACCAGCGTACCTCTCATGATCACAGCAGGGTCTTCGACCTTTGACCTGATGAGATTCACACCAATCACAGTAGCCAAATTGTCCACACTCATCTTGTTAACTCCACAGTTCAGCTGGATTTCATGGAGAAACCTGTGGGTAACCAGGAAATCCCAGAGTAGGAAATAGGAGGTTGCCACAAGGAAGCACTTCCAGGTACCCACAGGATCCCAGAGGTGGGTCTCAACTCTTTCCTTCTGGTCTCAGGAATGGGACCAGTCTGCTCTGACTACAAGAATTTAGCTTCCCCCTGAAAGATTCAAGATCAAGGAAGAAGAGACACAAGCAACCCAGCTGCTGATGGTGTCACTGGGGCCAGGGGTGGGTGAGGAGTCACATCGGCAGGAGACAGGGTCCAGTTCAGGGAGCTAAGAGGAGACAAGAAGGACTAAATTGGGTGTTTGACTATCCCTGGTCCTGACTTTACAGGCTTCTCTCCCAGGCTCTCAGCACCTATCCCAGCTGAGTCTCCAGAGAAGAAAACTTCATCGTGGGAAGATCTCAGAAATGGGAATTCATGGTGCCTCCTTGCTCTCATCCTCAGGTTACACCACCAAGCATCTCAAATTCTCAGCAAGTGCTCAAAAACTAACACTGAATTTTTGCTATAATCCCACGTATTTGAGGATTGAAGCTCTCAGATTCACTATTTTAAAAACCGGAAAAGATCGGAAAAAAAACACTTCTAAATACTGTCTCTAAAAACCATTTATAAGTAAATAGGCTGAAGCAACATAAAATTCCAAATACAGAGAAATTATCAAATAAGTGGCAGGGGGGTGACCAAATGAGGAAACATTATGGAATATTATAGAGTCATGTATAATCCTACTTTGTGACATAGGAAAATGCTCACAATACAACATTTAGCTAAAAGAAGCAGGATACAAGTATATATATATTTTTTATTAAAAAATATATTTCTAATTTGGTATAAAAATTGTTTCCCTATATTTAAATTGATGCATGTGATGATCTGTCACAGAGACAAAAACATTCAGAAGGAAACACACTCAAATATTAATAGTGACTTTTTCTGGGTGAGGGGATTTGGGGAAATTTTTATTTATTTACAGTATTTTATATTCTCCTAGTTTCCAAATGATGCATGTAACTCTTTTATCATCTGGGAACTACAAAAAATTATTAAAAAAAAAAAAAAGTAGGGCTTCCCTGGTGACACAGTGGTTAAGAATCCGCCTACCAATGCAGGGCACACGGGTTCGAGCCCTGGTCCGGGAAGATCCCACATGCTGCGGAGCAACTAAGCCCGTGCGCCACAACTACTGAGCCTGTGCTCTAGAGCCTGCGAGCCACAACTACTGAAGCCCGTGTGCCTAGAGCCTGTGCTCCACAACAAGAGAAGCCACAGTAATGAGAAGCCCGTGTGCCGCAACTAGAGAAAGCCCGCGTGCAGCAACAAAGACCTAACGCAGCCAAAAATAAATAAATAAATAAAATAAATTTAAAAAAAATAAAGATAAATTTCAGCTATGTCTGACATGGAGATCCAGGCTCCCAAGTCAGCCAGATCTGGGTCAATCCACATGCTATGTGTTGCCACAGAGACAGCACATAGCAGGTCCGTCCTCAGAAAGGGAATTAAGAAAGGTGGCCTGGAATGAATGTCTCTGGGGTGCTAAGTTATGGTGCAGAGACAGGAAGATGGGAGATAATTCTAGAAACTTTATAAGGATTCTGGGTTCTAATGCCTGTCCCAGGACTCTGGGTAGCACTGGGGCAGGCTTGAAGGAGGAAGCATGTTTCCTTTTTATGCTGATTAGATTTTCTGGGATCCTTTCAATTGTCTTGGGGACACAGGAAACTACCTCAGTGCTATGTGACTAGAGTTGAACTTCC
This sequence comes from Eubalaena glacialis, assembly GCF_028564815.1. Classification (NCBI taxonomy): domain Eukaryota; kingdom Metazoa; phylum Chordata; class Mammalia; order Artiodactyla; family Balaenidae; genus Eubalaena; species Eubalaena glacialis. The sequence continues at coordinate 59,462,150 of NC_083729.1, read as the reverse complement.
AGAGGTCTGGAACAGAACCTCTTGAGTTCACAGAGATACTCTCTCCTCCTCTAACTGGGGGATTCTTTCTGGTGTGGCTGAAAATTATGGAACTGATACCAGGTGCCTCTTACCTGCAGATGTAGCTCAGGAGGCTATAATTGTCTCGAGGAAGGATGGAGAGCTGCTTCATCAACTCCTGCTGAGCCTGGGAAGAGATTTTTAATGCCAGTAAAAGAGCCTGCTCACTTGCCAGCAATGGGACCCTGGAGCATAATTGGTGCATCTCTGCAGAAGCAACATTTTGGCAGTCACTCCTGTTCCCATAGTTTTGTGTGTGTGTGTGTGTGTGTTTTAACATCTTTATTGGAGTATAATTGCTTTACAATGGTGTGTTAGTTTCTGATGTATGACAAAGTGAATCAGCTATACATATACATTTATCCCCATATCTCCTCCCTCTTGTGTCTCCCTCCCACCCTCCCTATCCCAAGCACCGAGCTGATCTCCCTGTGCTATGTGGCTGCTTCCCACTAGCTATCTATTTTACATTTGGTAGTGTATATATGTCCATGACACTCTCTCACTTCATCCCAGCTTACCCTTCCCCCTCTCTGTGTCCTCAAGTCCATTCTCTACATCTGCGTCTTTATTCCTGTCCTGCCCCTAGGTTCTTCAAAGCCAATTTTTTTTTTTTTTTTTTTTTTTTTAGCTTCCACATATATGTGTTAGCATACGGTATTTGTTTTTCTCTTTCTGACTTACTTCACTCTGTATGACAGTCTCTAGGTCCATCCACCTCACTACAAATAACTCAATTTTGTTTCTTTTTATGGCTGAGCAATATTCCATTGTATATATGTGCCACATCTTCTTTATCCATTCATCTGTCAATGGACACTTAGGTTGCTTCCATGTCCTGGCTATTGTAAATAGAGCTGCAATGAACATTGTGGTACATGACCCTTTTTGAATTGCGGTTTTCTCAGGGTATATGCCTAGTAGTGGGATTACTGGGTCGTTTGGTAGCTTTATTTTTAGTTTTTGGAGTAACCTCCATACTGTTCTCCATAGTGGCTGTATCAATTTACATCCCCACCAACAGTGCAAGAGGGTTCCCTTTTCTCCACACCCTCTCCAGCATTTACTGTTTGTAGATTTTTTGATGATGGCCAGTCTGAACGGTGTGAGGTGATACCTCATTGTAGTTTTGATTTACATTTCTCTAATGATTAGTGATGTTGAGCATCTTTTCATGTGTTTGTTGGCCATCTGTATATCTTCTTTGGAGAAATATCTATTTAGATCTTCTGCCCATTTTTAGATTGGGCTGTTTGTTTTTTTGATATTGAGCTGCACAAGCTGCTTGTATATTTTGGAGATTAATCCTCTGTCAGTTGCTTCATTTGCAAATATTTTCTCCCATTCTGAGGGTTGTCTTTTCGTCTTCTTTATGGTTTCCTTTGCTGTGCAAAAGCTTTGAAGTTTCATTAGGTCCCATCTGTTTATTTTTATTTTTATAAAACTTCTAATTTTGAAATAACTATAAATCCACAGGAAGTTGCAAAAATAGCCTGGAGAGGTTCACTGGTTTTGGTACCTTGTATTTTTTTATTCATCTGCGATTATGCCCTCCTCCCTGACTCAGAGCTACTCTAAGGCAAGAACTATTTGATAACCATACTCACAATAATTGTTTGCTTAATAAATGCTTGAGCTGTAACTCTCCAATAAAGAATTCGACCAGAACCAAATGCCTCCCAAGTCACTTTAAAAGTATTGTGAGAAGGAGGATGTTTCTGAGAACTGAGGTTTCACGCGATATGGTTTTTTTTTTTTTTTATAAAGTGTATGTCTGTATTATTTTAAATTTTTATTTATTTATTTATTTATTTTTGGCTGTGTTGGGTCTCCGTTTCTGTGAGAGGGCTTTCTCTAGTTGTGGCAAGTGGGGGCCACTCTTCATCGCAGTGCGCGGGCCTCTCACTATCGCGGCCTCTCCCGTTGCGGAGCACAGGCTCCAGTCGCGCAGGCTCAGTAGTTGTGGCCCACAGGCCCAGCTGCTCCACGGCATGTGAGATCTTCCCAGACCAGGGATCGAACCCGTGTCCCCTGCATTGGCAGGCAGATTCTCAACCACTGCGCCACCAGGGAAGCCCTCACGCGACATGGTTTTGCTGGGAGCTGCTAGAACCCAGGGACAGACTGACCAAGCTGGAAGGCAGGTGAGAGGTGCGAAGGTTATAGCTTCATGATGACACTGAATGTTAGAGACAGTCATACAAGGAATGCAAGTGCCAGGAAGAGGAAGGACAGTGAATTTTCTTTGTTCTTTCCTCTCACAGTGCCTATAGTGTCTGCAGTCACCGTCTACAACATCATGATTGTAAAAGGGCACCGGTGCACATGAGACACACAGGCTCTCCTCAAATCTGAGCAGCTCCTCCAGGAGAAAATGCACCCTATGGCCTGTCGGCCTGCATGCAGTGACTTGGTGCAGCCCCACTGGATCTAGAATGCCTGCTTCATACTGATTCCCTCCTCTTCAGTTTAGTCAAGTAAATTCTTTGCAAAGGTTGCTTTAGACTCACGCCTCCCAGTGACTGCCTCTGCCACGTTTTCGCCCATGAGAGAGGCTGTGATCCCTCACCCTGTCCAGATCTGTGTTACCATGGATTAGAAACTCTCCAATATGTTGAGATCGAGAAAAGTTGGGAGAAGCAGGTCTAAATCAAGGAAGTTCAGGGGTGGGAGTCTGGTTGTCAGAACTGCATCCATGGACCTCCTTTCCTTTCCCTGAAGCTGTGGGGCAAGATGTCACCTGAAACATTCATCTTTTTAGTCAACTTTTAAACCTTATTCCATAAAATTGTATTACTTTTGCAAAGGTGAGCTGATATGCCTGTATAAATTAAGACTGTCCATATCCTCTTTTAACCCCCCCAAAATTCATAAATCATACACAAAATGTCCTAAAATCAGATCATGCAACCTAATTTTTGTGTTGGAAAATAGCTACAAAGGCTATAGTGCGTTAGTTGCATCCTTATCGTGCTCTTTCTTTCCTAATGCTAAAATATAAAACCACCTTTTTTCTTGTACCAGGATCTACTTAAATTGTGAGTCTCCTCCCTTTCAATCAGGATGGAAGTTCTCACAGCTGTACTTTCTTCCAGGGCTAGGGCACTATCTCTTCAATGATTATATATGTATATATATATACTTTTTCTGGGAGCATACTATATAACAAATTCTGAAGTAGAGCAGAGACTAAACATCCCCTTGAATCAATAATTTTAAAATGTCACTCACTTGTGACACATATCCCATGGTCCTCAAAACAATCCTGTTATTATGAAATGTATCTAAGTTTGTGCTGTCTAATATAGCAGCAACTTGACACATGTGACTATTAATAAAATAAAATAAAATAAAATAAAATAAAATAAAATAAAATAAAATTAGAAATTCGGTTCCTCAGTTGTGTTAGCCACATTTCAAGTGCCTAGTGGCCACATATAGCTAGTGGTTACTACATTGGACTGTGCAGTTATGTAACAGTTCCATCATTGTAGAAAGTTCTCTTGGGCTAAGTAAGTAAACTGAGTCTCACAGAAGATGCATCATTTGCTAAATGGCAAAATCAAAGTTAAATTCATTGCAAGTTTTTCTGTGCGCCACTTTGCCAGAGAGAACTTTTAACATAGCAGTGCTAAACACTAACCTCCCCAAAGTGGGCAGTTAAACCCTTTTATTAGCTGTGTAACAAATGCATTCATGGGCCATTTAGTTTTGCAAATCTTGGTTAAAAACCATAATGGTTTTATTGTTGTCAGTCAGGTTTTCTGTTGCTGGTTGGCTAGTTTGTTGTCAGTCAGGTTTTCTTTTGCTGGTTGGTTAGTTTGTTTAACATGTTGACTATAAGGGCTTTAAGGAAACAATTTACAAAAGGATCAAAATTCCTGCTGGTGAGGAGCTGCATGATGCTGCAGATGGGGACTGCAGACGCTACAGGCAGCTGCAGCTGAAAGGAACCAAGAAAAGCTCTTGTCCTTCCTCTCCCTGGCACATGTGTTTCTTGTATACCCATGCATGACACGCATGGTCATCACAGATCTAGAACATTTGGACCTCTCACTTGCCCTCCAGGTGGGTCAGTCTGTCTTTTTGTCCCAGTGGGTCTTAGCAAGGCCATATTGCTTGAAACCCTTCTCAGAAGCATCCTCACTCTCTTACTAATTTTAGAGTGACTTGGGGGTATTTAATGATAGTCCAGTACTTTGTTGGAGTGCAACATCCCATAAAGGCTGTCACCATGATTGGCTTTATTGAACTTTTGTTGCTGAGAGTTCCAGTTTGACAAACTATCTCACCAAAAGTTATGGGGTTCACCCATGACCCGCTGTTGCTTGCCTACCAGAATAGTGTTCAGTAACCTTCACCTTCTTCCAAAGCAGGACAACTAACTCTATTGAGATACAAACCTTTGCCTCCTCTGCATTCATGAGCTGCCCACAGAGCAGGAACCCCTCATACTGGCTCCAGGGAACCACTGGCTCTGGGAGGTCTCGGAGGTAGAGCTTCAACAGGGAGGCTACCGTGTGCACATCTGTATCTCTGGGAAAAAAAAACAATGTTTTTTGAAAACAAACCTCCAGAACTCTCCTCACCTCCCCCTTGGTGATCCACTGAATAAGAACCCAGCTTCCAAAAAGAAATTTTGCAGAGGAGTTGAGTCTGATAAAGATGTATCTGACCAAAATATTTTTCAACTCCCCCTTCTGGAATAATAATCCCCAACACCTTTTCCTTTATCTCTTCTACCTAACTGCCTCAAAGATAAGTTTAAGGTCTACTCTTCCAATAAGCCTGTTAAACTATTCTAGTCTTCATTGCTTTCTTCTTTCTCCAAGTCACTTAGTACAATTGAGCATTCTCTACTTAGTCTCTAGTTTTTCATGTGGTAACTCCTTATAGCTATGACCCATTGATCTCTTTAGTCTATCAGAGAGCTTAAAATAGGTCTGGGATTCATTCATATATTCACACAATCATTTATTCAACCAATGTGTTGAGAGAACCTACTAGGTGCAAGACACTATGTCAGGCACTGGGGTTTCAGCAGTGAACCTGAGGGACCCACAGGATCCCTGTCCTGATGGAGTGACAGAGCTATGAAGACTCAAATGTTACCAAGTCATTACAATACTGTGTGGTTAGTGCGATGACAAGGAAGTCCAGGACTTGAGACTGAATGGAAATGTAGAAAAGGGACACCCAATGCAGAATTGGGGAACCCTAGGAAACTCTTCAAACAAGATCTGAAGACTGATGAGGAATTAGAGCATGGGGTAGGCAGCATATCCTTCAGCCTGGAGGATGGAGACAAGACTGGACGAACCATGGCCCAGGAGCCAAACCTGGCCCATCACCTTTATTTGTACAGCCTGTGAGCTAAGAATGGATCTAACATTTTCAAATGGTTGGGGAAAAAACTCAAAAGGAGAATATTTCATGGCATGTGAAAATCATGTGAAATTTGAATTTCAGCATCCATAAATAAAGTGTTATAGGAACATAGCCATGCTCATTCATTTTTGTATTGTCTTTGGCTGAATTCTGGTATAAGAACAGAGTTGAGTAGCTGCAGCAGAGACTGTCTGGCCTGCAAAGCCTAAATATTTCATATGTGGCCCTTTAAGAAAAGTCTGCTGATCCCTGGTTTATGGAGCTATTGTGTTTATTCTGCAGCTCTATAAGAGAAAATGAGTCTGAGTATACCATATACTTGAAACTCATTAGTGAAAAATATTTATTTCATATCAAGAAAAACTGGTCATGCACCCCAATGTTCATAGCAGCACTATTTACAATAGGGAAGATATGGAAGCAACCTAAATGTCCATCGACAGATGAATGGATAAAGAACATGTGGTATGTATACACAGTGGAATATTACTCAGCCATAAAAAAGAGTGAAATAATGCCATTTGCAGCAACATGGATAGACCTAGAGATTATCATACTAAGTGAAGTAAGTCAGACAGAGAAAGACAAATATCATACGATATCACTTATATGTGGAATCTTAAAAAAAATTGATACAAATGAACTTATTAACAAAACAGAAATAGACTCACAGACATAGAAAACAAACATGGTTACCAAAGGGGAAAGGGGGGGTGGAGGGATAAATTGGAATTTGGGATTAACAGATACACAATACTATATATAAAATAGCTAAACAACAAAGACCTACTGTATAGCACAGGGAATGATAGTCAATATCTTGTAATAGCCTACAATGGAAAAGAATCTGAAAAGGAATACATATATACATATGTGTATATATATACACATACAAACACATATTTATATAAATGAATCACTTTGCTATACACCTGAAACTTTGTAAATCAACTATACTTCAATAAAAAAAAAGAAAGGAAGAAAAAGAAAAACTGGTATCTGTAAGAGACACTCCCAGTAGTATTTTGAAAAGCTGTGATGGGGCAAGAGGTCCAGCTGATCTGAGTGGCTCCTGGGCTTCAGCAATGGGGACATAGAAGCAGCTGGGCTGGGTGGGATCACATCCTGGAGGAGGGCCGGGAGGGGTGGATTTGGGCAAGAGAAGAAGGCAGGCATTTGAGGCCTCAGAAACCAGAACATCAAGGCTTGACTGTGGAGCTCTCTATCTTGACGTTTCATGTAAATGTTTTCTTTTTGGTTTTTGACAGCCAGTGGTTGGAACTGTCTTCTGGAAAGGTTCCCCACTTTGCAGCCTGTGAACTCCACCTCCAAAGGAGAACTTGAGCTGGCACAGAGCCCTGCCTCTGCTCCACTGCTGCCCTCAGGAAATCGGGGGTGGGGACCATTCACTTAAGGTGGGGATTCTGGAGAAGCCTTCCCTGCTGAGTCACTGCCTAAAAATACCTTGGCAGAGCCCTCTCGTCAAAATGCAGGAGAAGTTCCCCAGAAAATGGCAGGACAACAGCCAGCTGACACTTTGCCCGAGCAGCAGTCTCCTAAGTCCTAAAATCTCCTTTGTCCCAAATCCTCTGCATCGCAATCCACCCAGTGGGCTTAGTCAGGGTCCAGGGTCTCAGGTTTGACTGAAGTCTCTTCCTCACCCCACATCCTCTAATCCTACTCTGCAAATGTCCCAGGAATCCCTCTAGACCTCACTCCCTGTCCTGTTCCAGAAGGCCATGGTCTTTTGCCAGGATTCTGCCAGCCCCTATCTGGCCTCCTGGCTCCACGACTCCATTCTCCAATGCACTGTCCGTCACTGGCACAGCCCCCAACACTCAAAACATACCCACAGAACAAATATGGAAAACAAAGAATTTGAAATGAGAAAAACAGTATAGATGATACATCAAGAACCAGAAATTTTGAAGAGAAACAGCAATAAAAAAAGACAAACTCGGGGCTTCCCTGGTGGCTCAGTGGTTGAGAATCTGCCTGCCAATGCAGGGGACACGGGTTCGAGCCCTGGTCTGGGAAGATCCCACATGCCGCGGAGCAACTGGGCCCGTGAGCCACAACTACTGAGCCTGCGCGTCTGGAGCCTGTGCTCCGCAACGGGAGAGGCCGCGATAGTGAGAGGCCCGCGCACCGCGATGAAGAGTGGCCCCCGCTTGCCACAACTAGAGAAAGCCCTTGCACAGAAACAAAGACCCAACACAGCCATAAATAAAATAAATAAATTAATTAAAAAAAAAAAAAGACAAACTCTATAGATGGTTCAATCAGGAGAAACTAATAGCCAACATTAGAAAAAAGAAAGGGGTTGTAACCACCCATATAGGATTGATACTTCAAAATTATCATCAAAAAACACATTTAGCCATCTAAATCATCGTAGAATATTGCAACCCACAGAAAGCTTCCCAATTCATTTTGCCGGGGGAAGATAATGCTGCTTGGTCTGGCTAAGTCCTCAGGCTTGTCTCAGCTTAAGTGTCATTTTTGGGGGGGGCATTCTAAATCCAGCAGACCATGTCAAAAGTCTCCTGTTGAAATGAAAAATGATGAAAAAATGAAATGAAATGAAAAATAGATGAAAAATAGATGGTATTAATACCATCTATTTTTCATTTTTTGGTATTTAACACAATGGAAAGTCTACAGTTATGTCTTTAAATTTTTGGTTTAATGTTTGTGCCCCCATTGTAACAGAGCTAGATCAGATGTCATGCTTATAATCTAAGTTTCCAGCATGATTTTTCCTGAGTCTGCTTTTCCTCCAACCTAATGGAACATCCTTATATGATGTTATATGAACTTCTGAGTTCAACGCCTGACCCATCAGAGACTAGCCAGGGCCTCTCAGGTGATCTGCCTACCCTTCCCTTGTAGCACTGACCTTATAATGTGGCATGTCGGTCCTTTACTCACAGAAATATAGGTATGGGAAGTGTATTGTGTATTGGCAGTATCCATCCCAGTAGATGGATAGCCATCCCATAATGTTTATATGTTTAATGAGCGCCAGATACATCCAGTAGAATCTACCAAGTAAGAGCGCCTTTGTTTTTCTTCATTCTAGTGAGGCAGTTTGGGGGATCTCTGGTGGAACTGCATACATGACCTATGTAGAGGATCTAGGTGAGTACCCACACGGGTCACATGGACCCAAGAGTCATCCCTGGGAGGATTCCAAAGAGCCACAGGTCACCCTTCCTATTTCTGGATGTGTAAACTCTTTTCCTCAGTTCTACGGGGTGGAGCTATGATGACAAGGTGTGGTAACTCTCCTCCCTCCAGCCCCAAATATTTCACAGAATCAAAGACTCCAAGTCTACCACCCAGTCTGACTTTACAGATGCAGAAACTCAAGCCTTGGGCAGGTGTTTGGCAATCCCCACAATCGCCTCTAGTCCTCCTGGCTGACTGTTCTCATTGCCTTAGCAACAACGCATCTGTATGTTTTGATCAACATAAAGCTAGTTAAAAATATAAAAAGAAAAGTGAATATAAAGGTAGTGAACTTGATTGAATCGGTGCCTGATAATGAAATGTGATTTATGGTCCTGCTGAAAGCTCTCTAAATTTGATGCCCATAACCTGCTCTAGTTCCAGTAACATCTTCACCTGTTGCTTTCCTGATAAAATACAGCACCTTGATAAGTTAACCTATTGCATGCCAAGGGCAGCAAAGACAGACATATGGTGATCCAAACTAAGACAGTGGCTGTGAGAATGGAGAGAAACAGACGGGTCTCGGCGATGCTTCCGAGGGAGGGTGGGCATCGTTGGTGATTGGAGTGGGAGGTGAGGGAGAGGGAGGGTGAGACGGTCCACACAGCACCACACTTAGCTGTTCACGATTTTCCCAGGATCAGCCCGAGTCCTCTATCGTAAATAAGCTCTTGGGGGGATTTCAGCCTTTGGAAACTGGAAGAGTTCAGGCCCGTCTCACTGAGTCTTGGTTTATGGGCTGCCGATTTGGAAAGAACAGTGGCTCTTTCTTGCCAGCAGGACAAGCGCGTGCAGGCAACTGGGGCAAATATTGCACAACAGACAGAAAGTATACAATGTCGGGTGGCGGTTGTACCCGCTGAGCAGGGCAGAAAAGGAAACCTTGTCAGGGTGGCTGCAGCAGCAGGGGTGGGAGGGGGATGGTGGAAGAAATGTCGTTGCGCCTGAAATGCCCCAAACAGGACTGGGCAACCTCCACAGAGGAGATTGGGAGAACGCCAAGATGTTGGTATGCACTCCCTCCCAAAGGGTTCAGAACCATGTTCAGAGTTGCACAGAACTGTGGCCTCCCAAGTTAACAAGAAGTCCTGGCTCTGGCCATTTCTGGAAAGCTGAGGAAGACCATGGAGCCCTTGGATATGGACATGGTGCCTTATCCACCACCCAGAGTCGGTACAGCCAGCTCAACAATTCTCCACCCCTCATCCACTCCGAAGTGCGTGCCTTGAGCTAAGTCCCATCTTTCTCCCTTGGTCCACCCTTCCCCTCCCACCATATCCTAAACACCTCTTGACTGGCCTGCAAGGCTCTAGCTCTAGTTCACATCATCTCTCACCTAAATGATCAGAATATGCTCCTCTAACTGTGTTCCAGGCTCCCAAATTCTGAGTTATGAGCAAAGCAAAAGGTTCTTTCTGTTGCAAACCAGGGCTTTTGGAAGCATCTGTGAGAGTCCCATAGCTCAACTGGTAGAGAGAGGTCCTCTCAGCCAAGCAGGGCACGGGGGAGGCGAGGCAAGGACGGCATACCTGTCAAAGGAGGGCCGCTCCCCCGCGTCAAAAGCATCTCTCAGCTGCTTCACCAGGTTGTCCTGCCCAGGCAGTCGGAAGATGCCCTCTTCGTTCAGGCCGTGCTCCAGGATGAACTCGGCACACTTCTCCACCAGGATGGGCACCAGGTGGGGGCCGAATTTCTGCTCATAGGCCACGGTCTCATCCAAGCGCTGGCCGAACACCGCTGGGAAGAGAAAAAAGCAGAGCTTGCCCATCACTCTGACTGCCCTTGGAGGAACGGATAGGTCAAAGTGCTCTGTCTATTTCTTGATTTTCTGCAATGATACTAAACAAAACACGGAAGACAAATCACACAGATATATTTCCTGGGGCTATAAATTGGGGGTTGTCTACTTGAAGCAGTCTGTCAGTCTTTTTCTGTTGGTCCACATTTATCATATTTAAAATGACAACTCACTTTTAATGAGTGCTTGTTTTGTGCTAGGAATCGTGCTAAATTTGTACACCTTTTCTCATTTAATCCTGACAGGAATCCCATGAGATGTTGGTATCATTGTGCCCGCCTTCCTATGAAAGATACTGAGCCTTAGAGGTGCTAATGAACTTGCCAAGGTCAGGTGCCAGGACACAGTGCCATCAGAATTCAAGTCCAGGCAGTAAACTCAAGAGAAGCAAGCAGGCCATTTTGAATTCTGCTTGTGTCATGTAGCATTAAAGCATAATAGTCTATCATACGGATGTCTCATACTGTATTAAACCATTGCGGCATTTTAAATAATTTACGTTGTTTACCGGGCTCTACTATTATAAGCATTGCCACAGCAAACATGGCCACCCCCCTAAGCAGAGTTCCTGGAATGTATATAGTGCAATGTATAATTCCTAATTAATTGCTTAATTGATTAATTAATATTTGGATGGATGAACATAGGCTTTTCCTTCTTTTGGACTATTTCCTTAGGGCCAATCCCCACATGTAGAATTACTAGTTCAAGTGGTTGGAACATTTTAGTGACTACAGTATGCAAATTGCTTTCCAAAAATATTTTTCCAAATTACACTGCCTTCAGTGTAATTCCCTCCCTCCCTCCCTCCCTCCTTCCTTCCCTTCCCTCCCTTCCCTCCCTCCCTCCCTCCCTCCTTCCTTCCCTTCCCTCCCTTCCCTCCCTCCCTCCCTTCCCTACCCTCCCTCCAGCATGTGTGGACCAGCTCCACCGAGCCCTGCCAGCACTTGGCTCTATAATTTCCCCACCCCAGCAGTGTAACAAGGTTAGTTTATAAATCAGGACACTGGTTGGCTGGGCCCCATGGGACCTCAGGTCCCCATGCCCTTTGTGTCCTGGAGATTCAGAAGACAGTCATGGTTTCAGCTCTGTCCTGCCTGGCTTTCTCTCTGGCATAATTAGGGCTCTGTTACACTGACCACTCCAGTCGCTAGGACACTGTTCCCAATGCCCTTTGGTTTTCCCCATGATTCTCTCTGGTTGGTCCCCTTTATCCAGTCTCTAATTAACGCAGATGCCACATGTAAAGAGCTGCAGCGATCTCTCTGGAATCCACCGTGTCCTCCCCACTTCCCACTGCCCTAGGCCAGGCTGGACTCCTCTCTCACCTCCCCCTGCTGTGGTCTCCTCTCCTGTAATTGTTCAAAACCCTCCTGCTACTTAAACAACTGGTCTACCTGAGCACGTTTGTCCTTGTTTTTAATAGTCACCCACTTCTTCCCCAATTGCCACAGCAGCGATTTTCAAATTACCCCTCAAAACTCCAGCGGTTCCTCAGAGGCCCCTCAGATGCTGAGAGGTGAGAGCATTTCGGAGGAGCTGAGCAGGTGGGCCTCTCTCCTCCCTACTCCAACCCGACCTGCTGGGCTGTTGTCTGTTCTACTTACAGCATTCCAGTGAGATTGTTTGCTTAAATATTTCTGTGGCTAAAATTTGAAAACCAGGTTGGCATTTGTACTGGCTCCTACCTACCTTTCTGCCTGATCTGGCACCTCAACCTGATGATCTCAAAGCCACAGTGCTCTCCAGTCCTCATGCCCTTGCTGAGGCAGTCTGTTCATCCCTTCCTTCCCTGTCTACTAAGATTCTTTGTGTTCCTTGGCCCGACTCAATATCATCACCTCTGCCAAGTCTTCCCTGACCCAGCCCGAGGGGCTCCATTGTCACTCTGTGCACCTGTATCCCTTCTGTAATATCCCAATCCCTTTTCCACTGTGCTATTATCATTTGTAAGTACTGTGCCCTCTGCAAGACTGTAGGCTTCCTGAGGCCAGGAATATTAGGAGGGGTCTCTTGTCATTCATTATCTTGTTTAGCATGGGGCCTGGCCCAAGGTAGATAGTCAACCAGTTTTGCTGAATTACTTAATCAATTATGTCATCTTTAAGCAAGTGCTTTCCGTGATTCATGACAATTTGGGCATTTCTATAGTTTAAACAATAGTAGGGACCCCATCAGTAAATGAATTCAGCTTCACACTAACATCTATTGAGTGCCCTGCATGTGTTAACAGCAGGTCACGTGGAATGGGTTATACAGAAAAGGAGGGACAGTAAGATGTGGTTCTCGCTTTCAATTAGCTTACTACCAAGTTATGAAAATGAAAGGACTCCATGCAAAATAATGAGAAACAATTAGAGGATGTGAGGAACTACACAGCATTAGGTTTCTGTTTGTCTGTGAAAGGACCTAGATAGATATTTTCACCAAACTGGAAGAAAATGATTAAAATGATCTGACTCAAAACATAGACGAGGAGGCCTTTGTAAAATTCCCTTTGAGGGGTCCAGGGAGGGCACCTCAAAGGGAGAAGCAGATGTGTTTCAGAGCAGTTGAAACTTGGGCTCAAGGAGCCCACTGGATCCCCATGGAGAAAGATACTGCAAACACAATGGAACGGTGTTCATGGGGACGTCAGAGCTGTCAAACATGAGCTCCATCTCTGAGGTCCCAAGGCAGACGATCTGGAATCAAGTTCCTTCTTCCAGCCCTCTGCACAGTCAGTCCACCAGCTTTTCTCCTCAACCGAGTCTCTCAGCCGTGTCCTGTGTTCATCTTCTCTTCCTCCCATGCCCACAGTCAGGCCTTTCAATGTCATTCTCCCCGGGACACTCATTTTCCAACATTCCTTTTCCGTCCAGCATCTCTACCACCCCCTCCATGCCTTTCTCAGGCCACAGAGGTACAGAGCATACCGATCTCCATAAGACCTTCAGTCCAAATCTTCACCACGCAATCCCCTCCCCTCTGCCTCAGCAGGTGATCTTGTCTCCTCCTTCCCTTATCTCCCCAAATGAAGAGCATCATGAGAGAACCCCCTGATCTCCAGTCTCTGCCTCTCCTATCCTTCCTCCTCTGTCCGTCTGCCTGTCCTCTCTCAGGGGAAGAAAATTACCCTATGCTTTCCTCTAAGATGATGTTTCTTGAACTGTGGGTTCCATCCTTTTCCACCTCTTCTAGGTTTTCACTCCTATTTTATATCTTAGATTGAAAGAGCATGTGAGTCTAAATCTTTACCAATTTATTAAAGAATCATCTCCCACCCCTGCTCTCATGCAATCAACTAATACCTGCCTTTTTCTCTTCACCAATATGCTCATAGAAAAACATGTCTGTTTCTGGAAAGAGTCATCCACCCTCATAGCCTCTACTGTTTCCCTTGTTATTCATGTAAACTCTCAATCCATCTCAACCTGGTTTCACAAGCTGCATCTTCCCATCCAATCTGCTCACTAAGATTTCTTGTGCCCTCCTAATGGCCAGATCTGACCTATGTTCATTCCACACTCTACTGGTCTTCTCTGAAGACTCTGATGGTATTGATTCTCCTTCCTTCCTCAAGACTTTCTCCTTATGTGGCTGTGAAACCGTCCACCCTCATTCTAGTCTCATGTCTCTGCAGCCTCCTCTGCAGGCTCCCGTACTTGCCCTTCCTCCACCTGCCCCTTCAGTGTGTCATTTCCTAGCATTCCAACTCAGACTTCTCCTCACTCTAGGTGTTATCCTTGGGAAAGTTCATACAACTCCATGCATTTGGATATCACCTATAAACTGACACATAAATCTGCATACCTGGTCCAATCTCTCTCTATATATCATCTCTATCTCCCTCATTTCTTTCTGTCCCTCTTCTGTGCCTATAAGCCCAACATCTGATGGCAGTTCTCCCACTGTCTTCTCCAATCTCACTCTCATCCCGTCCCCAACTCTCCCATATCACTGCTTCTCCTACACACTTCCCCACAGACAATAGCCTTCAGTCAATCAAGCAGTCAAGCAGCAGGCACTTTCCTAGGCCTTGACAGTACAAAGCCATTAACGCCAGGTACCCGCCCTCAACTAATCCAGTTAGAAAAAGTGTGAGCATTAGAAGTATCTGCAACAACCCTCCTTCCTTCTTAACAGATCAGGACCTTTTAAGTCCCCTTTAAACTGTTTCTCTTCTCCATCCTTGCTCGTACTGTAAACATGATTGTAATGGTTTCTTTTGCAATTCTTTTTCTTGCAAATTCCTTTCACTGGAACTCATGAAATCATTTGGCAAATATAGACTGAGCGTCTGCTGTGGACCAGCTTCTTTGGTAGCTGGAGATTATGATAGAAAGAAGGAAAAATAGTCTTTCTCTTAAAAACTCTGGAGTGAAAGCCCTCCCTCCTCCCCACCTGGAAACCTGATTTTCCTGCAGCCTGAACTCAAACACCTTCTTCTAAGAGGGAATTGGTTGCCCCCTCTGCTGTGCTCATGGCACACCGTGTGCATACTTCATCACTTCTCGTGTCCATTTATGATGATTTAGTTAAGCATCTCTCTTCCACTGGACTGTGGGCTCCTCGGAGGCAGACAGCCCGCCTGGCTCACCATCTATTTTTACCTCCTGGCACAGAGCCTGCCACATGACAGACTAGTTCTCAAAGTGCTGTTACCTGCTGTCTTCCATTCCTCCTGTTGCCCGTCCCTTCTCTCCTAAATGTACTCTGCTCAGCAATTCCTCAGACTTGGGCTTGTCAAAGAAATCAATGGCCTCTACATTTTTAAAATCCAGGGTCAAATTCTTAGTCTTTATCTGAACTGCTCCATCAGCAACATGTGACCCAGCAAATCACCCCTCCTTCTTGAGACAATTTCTCACATGACTTTTGATTCTCCATTTATTTCTTTGGCCTCTCGTTCCCTGCCTCCTTGGATGATTCCTCCTTCCTCCCTGTCCTCTAAAGGTTGCAGTGTCTCAGGCCTTTTCTTCTGCATCTGCATCTACTGCATAATCTCACGGCTTTAAATATCACCCATATGATAAAGACTCCAAACTTTCCATCTCCAGCCTAGAAATCAGTCCAAGTGATTCTTACCAAGAAATGACCACGACCCGCTCTAGAGACATCAGGACCCACAGGTCCCTTCTAACATGAGAGAAAGGGCATCCTTGCTTGTTCAGTTTGTCTAGGTCAGGGTTGGTCACTTTTCATCTCACATCGTATATGATGAATTTGGAATCCAAAACATCCCTGGAACTCCAAAGACCCAATCGTGAGTTCTACCTACCGCTGACTTCTGGATCCTGATTGCTACCCTTTGATCCTTGGTGGACATGAAAGAGCCTAAATATAAGGGAATAGATAAACCAAAATATCCAGGGAAACTAGGGAAGGGACCAGTGAAGGAGGAAGACAGTAGACAGGTACTCAACGACCATTTCCCACCCCAAGGATTCCAAGAGGTGAAACCCAGCTCCCCTTTCTGTGCCATGCCCTCCTAGCTTGCACTCAGTCCTTTAGGGAACTAGTGCCCTACTGCTCTTTTTAACCTCTGCCAGCCACTCATCCACCCGGAACTCCTCATCACTTTGGACCTGTCACCATTAACAGACGCATTTCCATCCAAACAGGTACAACTCTTAATTAATTATAATATGTAATCTAATTATTAATACATTTAATTAATTAAGCTAATGTATGACAGACTACCCTAAAAGCTTTCATGTGTGCTCTCATTTAGTCCTCATACGAACCCTACAATTGTTCCATTTTACAGATGAGAAAACTGAGACTCAGATTAGGAATCTGTCCAAGGTCATATTTGCCCTGTGATTCTAAAATCGGTACTTTAATCTTTCTTGTTTAAACTCAGTGGAATAAAATTGTCTAGGTGAAATTTCAGACAGCAGCAAGGCTCAAGGGAAGAGAGAGAGGGGTAAGCTGCGCAGCTTCTGCTCACAAGCCATCCTCCATTCTTTACTTCTTAAGCCCTCTCCCCAGATTTGCTGGAAAACCCCAGAACACTGTGTTGGTTCCGGTAAGCAAAAGTAGAAAGATTAGCTGTCACCTCCTTTCTAACCTAGCTCCTACTTCATCATCGCTCCAACACTCCTGGATCCAGGACAAGGGCCCCTCCCACCCCACCTCCAGTCCAGCCCAGGCCACCGAGAGCCCGCCCTGCCCCTCTCCTCCCTCTCCCCACTGGCCCCGTCCCCAGAGGCTCAGTCCCAGGAGCATCTCCCTCTCAGACAGGAGAGGGAAGGGGAGCTGGGCGAAGTGTCTTTTCGTGGAAGAATTGAATCACAAAATAGGAAAGAAATACCTTTCTTTTGGAGCTTGGGGGTTTTCTTCCTGAAATTCCAGCAAAAGAGCAGTGCCAGGGCAGGAAAGCCACAGCCCAGTTCCCACCGCGGCATCCTGGGAATATGAGGCATGGCGGGGGCCGAGGAATCGTACTTTCTGCTGGGCCAGGCTCAGACCTTCCCTCCTCCCCAAGCTGCAAGAACCGTCCCCTCTTGCTTCCAGATCAACACATGCTTGTCAATACTGCTTCAGGTTCTGATTCCGGCACTGAAACCATGGGATGTGTCGGCACCTGCCCCGGCCCTCCCTTCCTCCTTCCCACACTACTTCTCCTCCCCACTCACCTTTACACACATGACTCTTGGCTTTTAAAGAGTGACCATAAAGCTGTCAAGGCCCCCGCAATAAAAATAAGTGCCTCCTTTTACTTAGCAGCGAATTGTCAACTGCCATTCAAGGAATACCAGGGAGGTGGGTTAAAAAAAAAAAAAAATCCCACACACAGCCCTTACCAACGTCGCTCCATATATCAAAGCCTCTGGCAGGAACACAGGATTTCACTTAGCGCTGATGAAGCCAGCCTACCCTTCCCTGGAAATGACTGAGCTGCATGTGGCTCAGTGGAGCGTTCAGAGAGAAGGATCTTGGAGGTGGGTTGCCGGGTAAAATGAGATGATTTCCCCCCTCCCATTGAGAAGATTCAGCAAAGAGTGCAGCAGGCCAACTAGACATGCCCAGGAGACTTGAAATGGACTCTCAGCCTCATGGGCAGGATAGGCAGGGGCAGGGAAGTACTGCCAGGAAGGGTCCTGGGCAGTGTGATGCCGCCAACCAAGTTCACCCTTCCATGTGCTCCTAGGAAAGGAGGACTCATCTTTGACACCAGTCTCCTTCCATGTCAAATTCACTCCCATGTCCTGGCAATGCTACCACAGAAACAAGCAAGCCTGTTTACTTCTCTCCATCTCCACCACCCCCACCCACATCCAAGCCACTTTAGGATGAAGACCCACATCTTTAACATAGCTATCTCCACCTTTCTCGCCTTCCTCTCACTCCAGAGCCCATTCTCCTTTCTGCCACAGGACCTTTGCACATGCTATTCCTCTGACTGGGACACTGCTCCTCTTCCCCCTTCTCTGCCTAGCTGGCCTCTACTGGCCTTTCAGATAGAAGCTTAATCATCACTAGTTCAGGGATGCCTTCCCTGAACTTCTTAACAAAGACTTTTTTTTTCCCCTACATAGCATCATGAGTCTTTTTCTTCATGGTACTTTTCGCAGTTGTAATTTTATGGTTTTCCTTGGGGTTTTTGTTTCCTTTCTGTGTCTTCTGCTAGACTGTGAGCTCCTTGAAAGTTGAGACTTTGTCTTTTCTTTTTTTCTCTCTTCTTCTCTCTCTCACCGTTGTACTCCCCGTGCTGGTGCCGCGCTTGGCACGTGACACGTGCTCAAGAAATATTTGTTGAGTAAATGAATAAATAAGTATCCGTCTGGTGTTAGGATCTCAGGGGAAGGGAGGTGAGGGAATTAATGAAAATAAATAAAAATCATGCCTCGTAATGTCCCATTTAGCCAGAGAGAAAGAAGCAGGACACATGAGGTAACAGTGAATCACAGAGACCACACTCCCACAGGCTATGCTGGGCTGTGGGTTGTGAAATCTTGCTCTGAAGGCTGCAGAGACCTAAAGAAATGAGAGGGAGAAAAGGGACCTGAGGCATAGAACAATTCCATATTTATATGAACCATGCCTAGTGCTGGCAAACACACAAAGACGCTTAAACCATGAGACCTGCCCCAGGGTCTTTCAACCTGGTTGGGTGGAACAGAGCTATGCATAATTGAGTGCAGTGCTTCTGTACCCGGTGATGGCCCAAGGAAAACTTCAGAGGCCATCCTCCGCAGGAAGGGGGCAAAGCAGGTCCCGACTGAGTAACAATTTGCAATATGGCTGCCAGCCTCCTGGGGATGGGATGGAGATCAGGTTTCAATGCGGAGATCCAGGGAAGGCAGAGCCTTCTTACTAAAAGGAGGAGGTGGTTTGGAGAAAGTGGGCAGCTGGGAGCCTGGGAACAAGTCACCTGAAGTTGAGGTGTGATCGCCTCCCTTCCCTTTCTCCTACGTAATTCGGGACAACCTAGAATTGCATCCAGAATTTCTGGGAAAAAATTAATCTAACCTTTCCAGCTGGGCCCTTAAGAAAAGGTAGGGGGAAAAAAAAAAAGAAAGAAAGAAAAAAAAAAATAGGGAGTGAGAGAGAGAGAGATAAATTGGCTGTCTAGGAAGGCAAAGGCTGGAACACCAAGGTGCACCAAAGAGCTGCTCTCCAATGTGCAATATTGTGATGTATAATAAGAAATATTTTTTCGTCTTCCACCCATTTCCTGGCACAGAGTTCCTAAAACTCTTCAAATTTCCTGTGATGAGAGCGATAAAGTGTCTTTCGTTATGTTAAAAAGGTAATTTTTGGATCCCAGCTAAGGATGGGGGCTGGTTGTCAGGGGAACCAACCAACCAACCAATGTGATTATTAGTTTGGAACTTTCAGCCCCACCCACCAGGGAGGGGCGAGGGGCTGGCGATTGAGTTCAATCACCAATGGCCAATGATTTAATCAATCATGCCTATGTACTAAAGCCTCCAGAAAAGCCCAAAAGGATGTGTTCAGAGAGCTTCCTGGTTGGTGAACACAAGGAGGTGCAGGTAGAATGGCGCTGGGAGAGGGCATGCAAGTTCCGTGCCCGTTCCCCATACCTTCTCTATGCATCTCTTCTATCTGGCTGTTCCAGAGCTTTGTTCTACTATAATAAGCCAGTAATCTAGTAAGTAACCTGGTTTCCTCTGTTCTGTGAGCCACTCTAGCAAATTATTTGAACCCAAGACGGGGGTTGTGGAACTTCCAATCTGTAGCTGGTTGGTCAGATGCACAGGGTACAATCTGGACTTGCCATAGGCATATGAGGGCAGTCTTGTAGGACTGAGCCATTAACCTGTGAAATCTGAAGCTATCTCCAGGTAGATAGTATCAAAATTGAGTTAAATTGTAGAACACCTAGCTGGTGTCCAAGAATTGCTTAGACGCGTGGGGAACCCTCCCCCTCTCCCCAACACACACCCACTGGAATTGGTCCCAGAATCAAATCGGACAAGTTAAGAGGCGTGTTCAGAGTCAGCTCAGAGGCAGCAGGAGCCGAGGGGAAGAAGTTAGGTATGCCACGGGGACCATGTGGACCCTCTCTCCCATCAAGGGAGCCAGAAAAGGAGTCGGGGCAGGAGGAAGCCTCAGCTCTGCAGAATTGTCATGAGAATGAGTTGGTGGGGAAGGGGTTCAATGTTAAACGGGGCGATCAGGGGAAGGCTCACTGAAGTGAAGTTTGAGCAAAGACCTGAGGAAAGCAAGGGACCAAGCCGTGCAGCACCCTGGGGAAGGAGGGTTCCAGACAGAGGAAGCAGCAAGTGCAAGGGCCGTGAGGCAGGAATGTACCTAGGATGTCTGGGGAAGAGCAAGGAGGCTGGTGAAGCTGGAGTGAAATGAGCACTGGAGAAGGTTCTAGAAAACAAGGTCAGAGAGGTCATGGGGGTGGGGGCAGATTGTGCGTGGAGTCATTATAAGGCTTCTGACTTTTCCTCTGAGAGAGAAAGGAAGCTATTGGACAGTGATGAGCAGAGAAGGTCTTGAGATGACAGGTTTAATAAGCTCACTCTTCTCTCCGTTGAAAACAGACTACAAGAAGGTGAGCCTGGAAGCGTGGAGAGAGTTTGGAGACTGCAATTCGAACAAGGCAGTCTGGCGCCTCAACCAGAATGGCAAGTAACAGAGGTGGTGAGAAGTGGGTAGGTTCTGGGTGGGAAAAATCATAGAAAGTTTCATGAAGAGCTGAAAAAAAGACAGCAACAACATACCTCAGTGACTTTCCAGCGTGTGAGGGGGCATGCGCTGCCGATCTAGTAGACCCAGATCAGAGGCACTTTACAAGGTGGAAGAGGGCCTCCCCGGAGGCAGGAGCCCCAGCCCTGCCCCTCGACGGCTGGGCCCCTTGGACAAATCATTTACTTCCTCAGGACTGAAGTTTCCTGACTTACAAACAGGAAGAGCAAATGTCTGACTTGTCCCAAGACCTCAGACTGGACTCTGCTGTCTTAAAATGCCTTCTCATCCTGAGATGTCTGATTTTGGTTCAATCTGAGATGCCACATCAAATCCAAACCTTGTTCTTTGAATACATAAATAGTGCTGGACTCTTATCTCTCCTCCCTTGGACTTTCCTCTGCCTACAGGACTTACGCTTGACTTGCTTCTGATGGTGGTGGCCTCCGAGTGGGGTGAGGGAGAAATCCCCATGTGGGTTATGACCGTTGCAGCAGCTCGCCCTGACATGGCTGAGCAGAGCGCCACACGGGGCGTAGATGCTGGTATGCACAGTGCCTCCACAGCATTTTGACTCAGAACAGGTACATAATTTAGACGACATGTGCTACCCTTGTCACTGCAGACAGCCTAAAGCACTGGACCAGGGAAAACAGAAAATGTCAGCCATCTCACAATCCAGGGCAATAAGGAAGGTCACAGGTTAGACCGTCCAGGCTGAGCAGCACATAACAGAGCTTTAATAAATAAACCCCTCATCTCAACCTGATTAGCACCATAAAAAATACTGTGTTTAGGAATTGGGAAATGGTTAATGAAACTACGCTGTCTTTCTTTGTAATAGGTTACAGCTATTTGTCCGAGGCAAGCACTCAAATTAGGATGTCCCATCCAAGTCACTTCTTTTCTCGCAGCCCCTCCTGGGCAGGTCACTGGCCACAGGACTTCCTCCCTGCCCCAGATCCTGACCTCAGCTGAGCCAGGAGTTTGGAATGCGGCGGCCGTAGAGGCTGAGCTCAGCCTCTGCTGGTACTCCAGGGATAAATATAGGAAAGCTAGGGCTGGCACAGCAGTGTTTGGGACAGGCGTGAGCGCTAGAGGGCTGTTAACTAGACAAAAACAGGCAGGCAGAGAAAAGTGGAATGGGAAGCTGTGTGGCCCCAGGGGAACTGGCAGGATAAGCTCCTGTTGATCAGTTCTCAGCCCCAGTCCCTTCAGTCTTCCTGGAAGTTCCTGCCCTTGGTTTCTTGGAGTAGCTTGCACCTGCCCAGTAAATACCTCTTTCTTGCTTAACATCATTTGGATAGAATTTATCCATTAAGATTATATAGCCCTTTGGGAAAATTAAGCTAGAAAATAAAAGGTGTTGAACTGCATAAATCCTGTGTTTGTCATCCTGAGAAACAAGTATGTATATATGAACACCAGCTGGAAGGAAAATATAAAAACACCTCTGGTAGTTTTAGGAGTGATTATTTTCCTAAAGTTTTTCAAATGTCCACAAAATTGTTAAGATGTTCATAATTTTTGAGAGAAGCTATTGGGCAATCAAATAAATATTTAATATTTGAGCTATAACAGCCCCCCCTGAATAATTTCCAAAATAACAGGCAGCATAACTGATAAATAATCATAAATTATACTGTTATCCTGGAGTTGACACAAATGAGTGTGTTCCTAAAAAAGTTGAAGGAAAATGGTCACTTGAGATTGTGTCATCAGTTCTTTCATATTTTTATGAAAGGAAAAGACACATACTGGATTCACCTGTTGGTTAATTTCAGATTTTTTTCACATTAGTTATTCACAGGCAGGGCCCTCCTGTAGTGTGGACACAACACCGGGTGTTCTCAGAGAGCTCAAACACTTGAGCTTGTAACCTCGAACTTGAGCTTATAAACTCAAACACTTGTAACCCAGAAAAGTGTTCAACCCTGAATTCACTGTGTACCTGTAAGACTGCAGACACAATTCCGGAACCTCTCCCCCTTGTGACCACCCCAATTCTGGACAGCAGCTTTAGTTTCCTGTGCTGATCAGCCTAACTTATGCTTTCAGCATAGATCTTGCCATCAACCTTCTTGGGTTCCCAAACCCCCATAACTGGGCAGGCTCTTGGTACCACTGAACGTGAGTGCTGCCAGGAACCGGGGTCAGCTGATCCAACCCGTTCGTTTTACAGATGAGAACACTGTGTCCAGAGAGGAGAAAGGACTGCTTCAGGGCATCACACACATTTGCCGATGAGTGCAAAGGGCTTGCAGTCCTTCCAGCTAATCTGGAGTTGGCTTTGACATCACCCAGGGAGGGAAGTTAGAGCCTTGGCAATGAGCATGGCCTCGGAGTTGTCCTCTGTTGGTCTTCTTTGAACACTGTTCAAGGAAAGCTCTTGTCTGAAACTACTTCCTTCCCATCCTTGAGATGTCACAGACACCTGTCCAGGAAAGCCTGCAGGAGTCCTTACCTCCAGAGGGTGTGCCAGCGACTCTCCTAAGGAATTTAACCCACTCCTCCATTTCCGCCTGGGAGCTGGCCATGAGGACATAGGAGTCCTGTCCCGTGCGACTCTGGTCACATGAGGCTGGAGGAAGAAGTAACACTAATGAAGGTCATACATTGGTCAGGGGCCAGGGCAAGGGGCAGCGAGGGGAAGCTGAGCCTGAATTGCTTCTTTGGTCCAATTAAACAAGCAGTCAAACAGCACAAAAGCATCTACTTTTCCTCAGCAGAACTGAGTATCTACGCACCTTTATTGTTTTTGCTGGAGCTCTAATCCTATACACAAATCATTGAACTCAGTGGTTTGCAAATGAGATGATTTGGGCTGAGATCTGTCCCCATGGAGGACAGAAGCCATTTCCTATCAAAAATTAAGAGGAAGTTCAAGGGGCAGTGTCAGTACAAGAGGAGACAGGCTCAGCCCATACGATTCTGAAACCTAAGTCCATCACGCCCATCATGGATACCTTCCTAGGCTACCCTGAGCTCAGCTGTGGGGTTGGAGGAGGGAACAGCAACTCAGGAGGGAGGGGCAAGGAGCACCGTATGCCTTTCTTATGAATCGGTGCCTCCTGTTCAGGATTACTGCCCTCCTGCCTGCGTGAAGACATTGCAAATGGTAGGCTCTCGATACATAGCTGATGGACAAATGAAGTTTGTTAGGACTTTCTTTATCGTTTTCACTTTAAACCCAAGATTACAGACAGACATCTGTAGTCTGTCCTGGGTTGCTGTTATCAAGTGGACGAAAGGGTGGAAGAAATGACAAGGGGGCAGAGTGGGGAGAGGAGACCAAGAGAAAGAATAAGAGAAAGTGACAAAGAGAGAAAAATAGGGAGAGAGAAGGAGAGGAGAGGGAGAAGGGGCACATCAAACACAGGTCTTACAAAGTATAAGAAAATAACAGCAATCCCTTTCAATTACAGGATACTATTAAATCTCACATTGCTTTAGGGGACATCAACCCATTCTTCTCAAAATATCAGGGCATTTCCTTCAAAAAGAGCCTGTTTTGCTACCATATGACCCAGCAATTCCACTCCTGGGTATTTATCTGAAAAAAACAAAAACACTAATTTGAAAAGATACATGCACCCTGATGTTCATAGCATTATTTGCAGTTCCCAAGATATGGAAGCAACCTAAGTGTCCATTAACAGATGAATGGATAAAGAAGATGTGGTATATATATACAATGGAATATTACTTAGCCACAAAAAAGAACAAAATTTTGCCATTTGCAGCAACATGGATGAACTTGGAGGGCATCATGCTAAGTGAAATAAGTCAGAGAAAGACAAATACTGTATGATATTGCTTATATGTGATATCTAAAAAATACAACAAACTAGTGAATATAACAAAAAAAGAAGCAAACTCACAGATATAGAGAACAAACTAGTGGTTACCAGTGTGGAGAGGGATGGGGGAGGGGCAATACAGGGGTAGGGGATTAGGAGGGACAAACTATTGGGTATAAAATAAGCTACAGGGATATATTGTACAACATGGGAATATACCCAGTATTTTATAATAACTATAAATGGGGTATAACCTTCAAAAACTGTGAATCAGTGTATTGTACACCTGTAATTTATATAATACTGTACATCAACTATACTTCAACTTTTAAAAAGCTTAAAAAAAAGAGCCTGTTCTAGCTGCCCAGTTGGGCCCAAACCTGTATTTTCTTACATAGCAGCAAAATACTTTCAAAGTCCCTTTGTCTTCAGTCTCTTCAACCTATCTTAATATTACCCAGCCTCACTTTCTTTTACACTTTGGGACAACCTGATTCCAAATCCATCTTATCACTGGGTCATCAGCTCTTCTGGCCAGAAGGGTCAGCCCATGGAAGTGCTGGCCACTGAGGAACATCCTGAAACTGGGTGTTTCCAGAAGTAAGATGGGCAGTAAAAAGCCCTCAGGGCAGAACTAAAGACTCCCATAGGAAACACAACATCCTTTAGTAATAGAGTAGGGCTCTAGTATCATTTCTGCTCTACAAATAATGGAACTGAAGCCCAGAGATGCAAAGGGTCTTGCCCATTGGTACCCAGTAAGTTATCACCAAACTCAAGGCAAGGCCATGGGTCTTTCTCCCAATAGTTTCCACCAGCCCATAGTGCTTCAAATTTGACCTTGGCCAAAATTTATCTGGTATCCTTCTCCAGCATGCCTACACTCCAGTCTATTACGTTATCAAGAACATGCCTTCTCAGTTTTCTCTCATTCCTGAGAGATTCCTTTAGTTCCATCATGGCAACACCACTGAGAAATATCCAGCTCTCAGGATGTTCCTCAATGACCAGGGCTTCCATGGACTGATCTTTCTGATTAGAAGAGTTGACGACAAGACGGATTGAGAAGTAAGTCATCCCAAAGGGTAAGGAAGGTGAGGCTGGGTAATATTAAGATAGATTCAAGAGACAAGAACCAAAGGGAATTTGAAAATTCTTTGTTACCCTTCAAAAAAATGAATGTTTGGGCACATTGGGGTGCGAGGGAGAGCTGTCTTTGAGGGAAACTGCCTGACATTAACACAAAGCCCATGAACAGCATCTCTGCCCTCAGGCACATACTTTCTCTGACTTAAACAGTCTGTTCAGCCTGTGTCACCTATTGGGCTGTTACCCCTGTCAGAAAGGAACCTCCCTTCTTTTCTTCCCCTGCCTAAGGAACTCCTATCCATCCTTTAAAACCTAGTGCAAATGTTATCTTCTCTAAGGACCCTTCCTTCAAACCTCCTTCTCCCACTCCGAATGGAGTGGGGACTCCCTTTTCTAAATCCCTTAACATCCTATCATCACCTCTATCACAGCAGTAGCTAAATTATCCTGAACATTGGTTTCCTTATCATTAAAATTGAATTAATTACTTAATACGTCCAAAACTAAAGCCCTGATCTTCCACCCAAAACTGGTCACATGCACAAATCTCAGGAAAGCCATCCTTCCTGTTGTTTGCGTGAAAACCTTAGAGTCAACCTTGACTTCTCTTTCCTACATCCAATCCATCAGCAAATGAAGTCCTCTCTACCTTCAAAATGTGTCCAGAAATTGATCGTTTCTCACCCCCTTCTTTGTTACTATCTCTGACTTGGATAATTACAATAATCTCCTCACTGGTGTTCCTGCTCCATCTTTGCTCCTTTTTAGTCTCAACTCAAAAGAGTTTTAAAACAAAAGTCAGATCACGTTACTTCTCTGCTCAAAACCCCCCAATGGCTTTCCATCCTTCTAGCACAAAAACTAAACCTTTTACAGTTGCCTACCAGTGCCTGTAAAACCTGTGCCCACCCCTGACCAAATCACCTACTCTTCTCCCTTCTCAGCACTTCACTGTAACCACCCTGGCCTCCTTGATGTTTCCTGAACACAAGAAATAGGCTCAGAGACTTTGCACTGGCTGTTCCCCTTCCTGGAATGCTCTTCCTCCAGATGTGCACTTGGCTCACGCTTTCACTTCCTTCGATCTTGGCTCAAAGGTCACCTTCTCAATGATGTCTATTCTTCCCGCTCTATTTCAAATGACAAATCAACAGTTGCCATCCCCACCTCATCCAGTACTTTCTCTTTCTTTGCTTTCTTTCTTCCCATAGTACTTATCCCATAATAAAACTATACAATGCTCTCATTTATTTGGTTTGTTTTCAGTCTCCCCCCATTGACTGTAAGCTGCATACAGGCTGTTTTGTTCATTGCTGGATCCCCAGTTCCTACAATAGTGCCCAGCTCGTAGCAGGTGCTCAATAATTTTGGTGTAACATTTCAGAAGGCAGTATGAGAATTAAATGCTACATATCCTGCAGAGGAATAAACCCCCCATCCCTGATGACTCCCTTTGGGTGAGAGAACAGATAATTATTCTGCTTGAGGTAGTAAGGGAGGGAGAAGCTTGCCTCAAATTTTTGCCTGCTCCAAATAAAGAAAAACAACATAACAACAACCGAATTCTTCTCTATGGCCTTTGTGCAGCTAAAACTGGTGATCACAGAGAGGGGGCCCTGATTAGGAAGGCCATTTCTTATGCCAGCGCTGGCCCCTGAGAATTGTCTTGCACAAGAGGATGACAAAAAGAGGAATTGAAAATTCTCTACATCATAACATAAAGCGTTGTCTCGTTTTAGGTTAGGTGGAGCCTTGAGAATGATGGTGTCTTTAGGAAAATGGTTCCCTGCTTTACTATTGCTTTAGAATTGTTGTTTGTCCTTATGAGTTGAGTGTGTGCATGTGAACGTACATGCATGTGTGAATCTGTCCAAGAATTCCCCCAGCAGCCCAGGAGACAGCTGTAAGTGTGAGTGACAATGAGAGGACAAATCTTCATCCTACAGTAACAGCAATCTTCAATTTACTGCAAAGTCCACAGTAAATGTGCAGTTGGAGCTCTCAGCAGGGTCACCCCAGATCGAAAAATCAGGTTTTGGGACATGTGTCATCATGAATGGTCACATCCCTTGAATTGTGCTGGGAAAGGGATCCTAAGGATAGAAGAAACCTCGTGGGAAAAGGGTGGGGTTATCCCAGAAAGGAAAGACTGGAAAAGTAGGCTCTTCCTCTGAGGAGGAAGAAAAATGGATAGACCCTCAGATAACAAGCAAGGGAGTGTCCATGAGGGGGCCACTTGGGAAGAGCTGAACTTTAAAAAAAAACACCTGTTTTTCTTTGTTTTCTATAAACAGTCAGAGCCAGTTTTGGGATTGGTTTCTACATTACAATTTCCTCTAGTTATTGCCAAAACTTCAAACACTGGGCACTGCACCAAGCGTGGCATATACATTTCTTTACTTAATCTTCACTATCGTCATCATTGTCCCCATTTCCCAGGTAAAGAAACAGAGGCAAAGAGAAATTAAATAATCAAATTAAATTATTAAATTAAATAATTGATCACAATTACACACATAGTAAGTGGCAGGGCCAGGATGTGGCCCCGGGCAGGCTGGCTCCAGATGGGGCACATCTACCCTCTCTGCTACACTGACTTTGCCATCAAGTTTCTTATGCACACAGCTGCCTTGCGTGAGAGGTAAGAAGAAATTTAAGGCAAGGGGCACTCAGGGGACGTTGGTCTCCCCTGCTATGTCAGCATGGCAGCAGCAATCTGGCTGCATAGCTGGACAAGCAGCCCTGTAGTTCCTGCTGGTTGGGGGGAGGGGGGGGCTGGTGAAGGAGCAAGAGACAGGGAGGAGAGCCTCAGTGTGACAGACTTCCACAGACACAAGCAAACTCCCCTTGAGACAAACTGAGACAAACTTCCCCTTTCCCCAGAGGCATTCGAGGAAGGTAACTCTTGATTAGAAAGAGACACCCTCCAGTGTGCGGCTAACTTGTGCAATAGGTAAATTACAGCGCCTGACATGTAGTAAGTGCTCAGTAAGTCAGAGCTGTCATTTCTTAACAGGTCACAATGAACCACATGAGACTGTTGACTGTCGACCGTTTTTGACCTACCAACATGGCGATTTCACATGGTTCAATTTAAAATTTAACTGTTCATTTTATTGTCCCACTCGCCTTCAAAGTTGAGCTCCTTTTAGCGAGCAGGGATGATGTACTTTGCGATCAGTATCCCAGTGCCTAGTGGATACCTGGCTCCAAGCAGGTGCTCGTGAGATGCTCACAGAGCTCAACCGGATGCACACCCACTAAGTTCACATGTCATTAATGAACTAGTATGGGATCATTAACTATACACAGAACTATTATGCATTCTTACTAAGTTGGTTGGCTAGCTGGTTGACAGACTCACTGAATGTAGCCTTGACTTCTGGGGTCAGAAGTAACATGGGAACGTGATGCACGTCTATCCCACATTTCGTCACCTACCTGGAATGACTTCAAAGACAAACTTCCCCGCTTCTTCTGGGTTTGTGGCGATCTCCTTGATTGTACTCCCTGGTAGATACATGCAACCCTGAAAGATTGAAAGCGAGGCCTTTAAGGTAAGCAAACACATTACCAGCTATGAACTAAAATTAAGTTGGAGGACAGATAGGATAATGATGGGATAGCAGAGAGGATCGTGGAAAGCTGGCATCCCAGCTTCGAATGGGGCACTTCTGCTACTCAGACCTTGGTCAAATTAAGTGGCATCTATGTGAGAGCAAGCAAGGTGCCTAAAGAGACTAGGCGGACACGGTTCTGACTGGAGAATGAGCTGAGAGGGTGCCGTCACCAACACTTGCCTCTTCCTACTTTCCAAGAGCCAAAATTCCTTGCCAAACCAGACGCCTGATCTTTGTGGAGGCCATGCTGAGACTGGGGGGACCATACCACCTGCCGGGCTGCCAAAGGGGGCACTGAGGACTGAACCACAGGTTCATTGAGGCGATGCAGCACTTAGTAGCATCAAGAGCTTCTGAGCAGCACGCTCCAGGTGTCTGTCCCTCTGCTGAGCACCTTGAATGTGTATTATTCGCTTAGTCCTTTAAGCAATTCTCCAGGCAAGGTATTGATACACAGATTTACAAGTGAGGAAACTGGGGGTCAGAATGGTTCTGTGATTTGTCCAATGTCACAGAGCTAGTAAGTGACAGAATGGTAATTCATCTCAGAAGTGTGTTCAGACCCTGTGCTCTTCACCATCACAGTGGAAGTGCTGGGACCCATCAGCTTAATGTCCCTTGAACGGGCAAGGGGAGGAGGATCATGGATCCGTTGGGGGGGGAGGGGTGGAGTGAGGGTGGAATTTGTGACCTTACACATGAATATGTCATCAGAAAACCAAGTCACTTCCACCACGTGTACGCTCATTGCTTTACCATTGACAGTGCACTGTCACATGCAACGTCTCCTTAGACCTCAGAACAGCCCCCAAATCAGAAACATGGCAGGATGGGCCACTCCCACTTTACAGATGAGGAAACCAACACTTCCAAAGTTTAAGTAACGGCACGAGGGGGCACAGTTAATTGTCCTAGAGTTCCTTACTCATAATTTACATTTCACTAGCTGTCATAGGTAGTGTGTCTGATTCTGAGCTGAGTAAACAGTGATGTCTTGTTTCTAGAACAAACCGTGGATGAAAAGGATTGTCAGCAGAAAAGCTATAAAGGAAGAGTCTTAAGGAACTCCCAGATCAGCTCAGAATCCTGAAAGAATAAATGTTTCTTGGGGGTCTATAAATGCAAATGTCTAAGACTGAGTGAGAAAAAGAGTAGAAGCGAAAGCAGAAGAGGAGGGGGGAAGGAGAGAAAGGGGAAGGGAAGGAGGGGAAGGAGGGGAGCTGGGGGAAGGAGGACAAGAGAAAAGAAAAAAAATTCTACCTACACTTCTCTAATTTTATTACTTAAAAATAACCACCACCTACATGCTCCTGGCCATCCTTAAATAATATCAGTGGCCTCAGAAAAAAAATGACCCTTAGATTGTGCTGCTGGATAGTATATTCAGGACATTTAACACAGAGCCTGGCACCTAGTAACTGTTAAATAAATGGTATTTACATACTTTGTATTTTATTTTCACTATTTTTGGATGAAACTATCAAATAACCATTTAGAGACGAACTTAGGAGAGGCAGGTACCCCTGAAATGACACTTTCTTTATCTTCCTACCAGGCAGTACTCCCTCCTGTCTGAAAAAACTACATAGTGTTTTATTCTGGTGCCATAACTCACAGCCATTATTAAAAGTTAAATTATATAAACTTACAATGAAATATTTTATATTAAAAATAAAGGTAGTACTACTCAGAATTCATCACTTTCTAATTCTCTTTTTCTTTTTTTTCTTGCAATTCCCCTGAGACACGATTGACATACCGTACTGTCCAAGTTCAAGGTGCAGAGCACGACGATTTGACCCACAAGCGTCATGAAATGATCACCACAATAAGTTTGGTGGTCATCCATCATCTCACATAAATATAAAAGAAAAGAAAAAAATTTCTATTTACCTAACTATTTGCTCTATTTTACTATTATTTCTGTTCATACGGTCATTTACATCAAATCTATCTGTGTGGTAGAAACACTATCTAACACTGTGCTACTGTACATCCCTTCTCAACTCTGTGTTCAGGGATGCTGGTAGCTTGAATCAGCCACAGTGGGAGTATCTACACAACAGAAATTGGCAAATGCTGTGTCCAAAACAACTCCCCTACCACAGGGCTGTTGGTTAAACATTTCCCAGCTCGCCCCTGATAGACAACTCTCTGCTCTAACTTCAGAGAAAGCAGATGAGGCAATGGAACAGCTAAGCCAGGATTGTCTAAAACCATCATTGTAGCAGAGACTTGAGGGCAATTCACTGAGATTCTGTTTTAAACAACTTCCTTGACAAAGAAACTTTTGGAATGAGTTATAGGAAGCTAGGTCATGGACTTACAGGGCATTATACTGTCAGAGCTAGACAGACCTTTCTGAGAACTCAGAGGAAAAACTGCACAGTTCTCCTGAACCCCAGGGTCCCCTGGAAGAGCATATACAAGGGTGCATCATAGAGGGCCCCATAATTTACTTCATCATTCTCCTTTGTTGGACATTTGGTCTAATGTTTCTCATTACAAATAGCACTGCATATATCTTATTATTTCTTTTGGATAGCTTCTTAAAACCAGAATGACTGGGTCATTCTGGACATGATATTTATTGGCTTTTAGAAATCTGGCCAAATTGCTTTCTAGAAAGGCTGCACCAAACGTACACATCAACAGTATACCTGAGGGCATTTTTCATCTGATTGCTCTAAGATTACTGGAGTGATTTTTGTTTTTTGAGTTTTTTAGGAATCGTAGTGTATGTGTGTTCTTTTTAAATTTACAACTAATTTATATTTTAGTCATAGAGAAAGAAGAAAAGTAAAAGTTATGTGTAACTCCAGTACTCAGAGACAACTCAGTTAACACCTCTGTGTATTTCTTTCCAAGCCTTTTCCCATAAATTACAGGTTCATTGCTTTTTTCCCTCAAGAATAGGACTAGCATATAAATCATCCTCTGCTGTTAACTGCTTTTTTCAAAGCAATTATATTATGGACATCTTTCAATTTCAAAAAGTATTAATTTAGGGCATCAACAGCTGAATTATATTCTATCGGATAGATATATAAAAGTTGCCTCACATAACTTAGCCCCTACCACCGGCCATTGTTTCCACATCACTATTATAAACCCCTACATTAGAAATGCGGGGTCAAAGAATTTGCATTTCTAAGAGGCATATTACCCTCCAGAAAGGTTGTACAGATTTTCATTTCCGCCAGTTGTGCATGAGAATTCCTGTTCCCTAGTCTTTACTAACATTGGAATTTCTAGAAAATCTTTGCCATTTTGATAAGGGGACAATGGTATCTCATTAACTTCCATTGCATGTCTTTAATTATGACTGAGTGGACTTTTTTACCTATGCTTTTTGGCTATTGCATTTCTTTGGGAAATTGCCCATTTACGTCATTTGCTCATTTTCCTATTGCTGTTTCTTATAAGATTTGAGACTATTTTAAATAGGAAGAATAGTTGTTTACAATTTTTCCTGTTTATTTTTGCCTTTTCACCTTATTATTTTGGTTTTTAAGGTACAGATATTTCTATTTATGCAATTAAATCAGTCTTTTCCTTGTGCTGTCTTTGTTGCTATGCTTAAGAAACACCTGCTTCCCAAAGATCATGCAGATAATTACACTTTCTTCTAGGATTTTTATGAACTCGTTTTCACACGTAAGTCTTTAACCCATCCAGAGTCATGAATGGTGTGAAACGTAGTGTGGAAATAGACCTTTATTTTTTCCCAAGAATTTAGCTCATATCTTTCATTTCACGTCTAGATATTTGCAATGTCTATGAATCCCAAAACAATGTTAAATGATAGCATAATAAAAGTATTTTATTTTGAATAGACATTTCTTTATCTTAATAAAATAATGATGGATATATGAAAAGTCTACAAGGATGTCCACTTAATTCTTGTTTGTTATAGTAACAGAAAAATCAGCCCAAATTCTCAACTAATTTCCAGGAGGAAATTGGTTAAATAACTTATAGAATGTCCATAAAATAAGTTATTTTGCCACCACTAAGAATTACATTGTAGAATAATATTTAATAATATGGGACAATATTCACGACATATTGTTAATTTTTAATTAAAGAATACTATTATACTAATTTTGCATTTAGATGAGTTTCTAAATGTATATGCATAGACAAAACTGGAAGAATTGAGGATTTAGGTGGTTATTTCTTACTGATGGGATAATTTTTATTTTCTACTTTGTGATTTTCTGCATCCTCCAAATTTCCAGCTATATACCCATATAGCTTTTGTAATCAAAATATTCACATCCATATAAAATAAAATATTCTGATAAATTATCATTTTATTCCTTTTTTAAAAAAAACTTTTTATATCTGAAATGAGTTTTAGATTTTATCAAATGCTCTTTTCAGCCATCTATTTAGGGGTTGTGTGGTTTTTCTCATTTGACTTCTTGATCTTGACTTATTGGTCTGATACATTAATAGGTTTTCTAAAAAATAAACCATACTTGTCATTCTAGAAGAAGCTTTGCCTAATTATCCCAGACTAATTTAATCCTGAGAGGACTCAGAGTTTCCTCCTCCAAAAGTAAGGGAGAAAAGCCAGGACCTCCAATAATTTATTTTACTCTTTGACATCCATTTATGTTTTTACAAAACAATTTTTTACATGTGCTTCATATCATTTAATCCTGTGACAGATGCAGGCCAGGTATGATTGTCTCATCTTACAAAAGAAAAAAGAGGGGTCCAGAAAAATTAAATAATTACATGACCCGATGGTAGTAGAGCCAGGAAAAGAACACAAGCTCCCCGGCTACACCTCACGGAAGTAAGCCTCACTGAACTTCCCTCTCTGCTGCTTTGGGAAGGCTAACACATTATTGCCATCTCCCTCACTCTCCGCAGACGGGAAGACTTCCTGCCTCGGCTATTAATGTACCAGGAACCCCATCTTAGCTTGTGATTGCTTGCCTCTGATAGGGTCTGTTCGTAAAGTGAAGAAAGTCTGGTTACTAGGCACAGGACACTGGGCAAGAACCCAGGCAGTGGTGGGGTCTCTGGCCCCTCTCCAGCCTCTGCAGGGACAGACACTCACAGCCCTCTGAGTGGAAGTTGACCGGGCACTGCCGATGCGTCACAGAGCCTCAAGCCTGCCCTTAGAGAGAACTGTCCTCTTCCAAAATGACCTTCTCATTTCTTTGCTTACCCGGCCATCCACCTTCAATATCCTCACCCTTCTTGGGGCTTTTTTTCTGGCTGCAGAAAGTTTTAGAGTCTGTCCTCCCTAATAAGTTCCTTGCCCACTCTTCCACCTCCACAGGCGTGAGCTCTAGAAAGGGTGTCCAGTCCTCCTGGTTGCCTTGAGACATACAATTTACACCTGGGGTCTCTCAGCTGTTAATAGCATCCCCTTTTGCTCTCATTCACCACGATGGCCACGAGGAATCAATGAGGCAGGAAGAAAAGACCCAGGCCCAAGATTTACAGTCAAAGCCCTCTCTAGCCCCATCCACTCCATCTGGAAGTCCTGTTTGCTGTATTTTCAAGTATATCAGGGATCTGATCATTTTCTTCCAGCCCACTGAGATTCTAAACATTATAACCTCTCACCTAAATTACCCTTATACCTCCTCCCTTCAGCCTTGGATCTATTTTTGAGCATGGTAACCAGAACCATAGTTTCACAACATAACCCAAGAATGACCCCTTTCTGCCGGGAACCTTGCCAGGCCTGCCATCGCCCTCAGGGTAAAGACTCAAGTCCTTACAGGGGACTACAATGTGCTTTACAATTTGCATCCCAACCCCCAAAGCTCCGCTCTCTGACCTCATCTCCTCTGACCCTTTCATTCCCTAACTCTGCTGCTCCCACGCTGACCTCCTTGCGATTTCCCACACACATCAGACATGCTCTACCTCAGGGCCTTTGCACTGGCTGTCCCCTCTGCCTGGAGTGCTCTTTACCCAGATATCTGCCTGGCGGATTGCCTCTCCTCCTTAATCTTTGCTCAAATGTCCCCTTTCTCATGAAGTCATTCTGGCCACCCTTCGTGAAATTGTACCACCTCCCCCAAACGCTTGATCCTCCTAGTCCTTTCTATTTTTTCCTCATAGAACTAGTCATTTTCTAACAAACCACATAATTTTCTTATTGATTACTTTTATGTTTCTGCTTCCCCCCTCCCCATCTTCTAAGTTCCACACGTCAGGGGTGCTTATCTGTTTTAGTCACTGAGTTATTTCAACTCCCTGGAACAGTGTCTGGCGCACAGTAGATGCTCAATAAATATTGATTGAACAGACAAATAAATGAAAGCCCCAAATCAATTTTCCTGAACCCAAATCCACTCTCCCGGAGCCCTTGCACTCCACATCCCCATCGAGACCACGCTGCCAACCTTGACTTAGTGCTGCGTTTAGGAAGAGCCCCAGCGCTCATCCTGGGGCTCCGTAGAGGAGGATTACCCTGTCATCTCTGCAACTCAGTTTATGTATCTCACAAAGGGTGAGAAGGAGAGAGAGAAGTCCTTTCAAATGGACAGGGGTCTCATCCTAGTAAGAAGCCCCCCTGCGAGTCTGTAGTGATCTCCGGGGCTCCATCCACCTCCCGCACCCAGGAGGGGACAGCCCTGGGAAGGGGGCAAACAGCCAGACTGGTACCTGTGGCTTCACGTCCTCCTCGTCCTTGTAGTAATAGAGCTGCTGTGCCCTCAGCACGAAGTACCTCTGCTGCCAGTTTTTCACGATGGACCTCTGCTTCTTCAGCCAGCCCATCTTGATGGGTCTTTCCAGTGGGTTGGGGGTGGATGCGGGGTGAAAGGCTGCCATCTGCTCTCCGGTCATCACGCTCCTTGACCGAGCTGTGGAGAGGGACAGACAGGCGGGCTGACAGGGGCTGTGAGTAGTGTGCAGGGAGGGGCCGGGAAGCGCCGGGCCCCAGCTAGGCCGGGCTCAGGGGTCCAGATCTGCAGCAGAGAGGATGCCCCGGAACCCAGCGAGCCAGCCGAGGGGCCAGCTCCCATCAGCGCCGGCCCTGGGGCCCTACACCCTCAAGGTCCGGCAGCTGGAGTCGGCGCCCTCGTTCTGCAAAGCCAGAGATTGGCTGGAGCCTTCTGAAGAGGAAGTGGCCACAGCATCTGACAAAAGGTGCTTCCTTTTTCCTGCGTGGGAGTCAATATCTGACAAGAGAGGGGAGAAAATAATGCCTCTTGTTCTCAGGGTTCAGGGTGAGTCCCACACAGCTGCAGAGGCAGCCAGAAGCTGCCCGGCTTCTTCCTAGAAGGAGCCACTGTGTTCCCCAACCTCACTGCCCAGTACTGCCCTGCGCCAGCGGCCCCCCAAAGCCCCCCGACCCCTGACCACACAGCCAGTGTGCAGGATGCTGGCACCTCCTGAATCTTCCTGCCCAGTGTCGTCAAGAGCTCTCTGTCCCCCGCCCACGGAGAGTGTTCACGGCCCTTTCTGCTGGACCAAGGGCCTCCCTGTAGCTGCCTTCCTACTACGTTTTCAGTTGGGTTGTCCCTCCCATGTGGCTGACAGCACACAAGCATTTGAAAAGGACATGAATCTGCCACCAGGACACAGACGCAGAATTTGAATCCAGACCCCCCCAACCCAGTGCATCGTGTAGTTTGCTTTTGTTTTCACACAAGAGCTCTGCCTGTCATCAGATTAGATCCAGGTGTCTGCAGCTTGTCTCCATGGTAACTCCCACCCAGGATAACTCTCCTTCCCTCCTTTGCACAGCGATCCATCAGCCGGCCTGTGGTCCCCTGGGGGTCAACATGTCCTTCCTCAGATTCTCCCCTTCCTTCTTTCGCAGCTGGTTCAACAGTTCCCTTAAAACCGCGTTGGAGCTCCGTGTCTCTTCGACCTTGTGCGGTGCGCTCCACACTTGCCAGTCCCCAGTGTTTGCATTCTCCTCCTTGCTGGAGGAAGTCTCCATTTTATAATCCCTTTATCCAGCTTTTGTCAGTCTCCAGAGCATTCAGGAAGAAGCTGAACGAAGCCAACTCCACTCTCATCCAAACTCATCTCACCTGGTAAAGATCAGTTTTTCCTTTCTTGGCTCTTTGACCCTGAGTACATTATGCAACTTCTCTGAGCCTCAGTTTCCTTGCTTGTGAAACTAGGATCATCATAGCCCCTATTCTATGGAATTGTTGTGGAGATTAAACAGGTTAATATATATAAACCACTTTGCACAGTCCCTGGTCCAAGGTGAGCAAATGTCACTCATTATTTTTATCAACAGATGACTTTACTTCCTACTGCGAAGATGCAGATCATCTTCGAGAACCTCCTAAACCTCCCTCTTCTTTTCAAAATATTGCTGCATTGTCAAGCTTTCCCTCTTCCTTTATTCCCATTTTCAATGCATTGAATCAACAGCTTCTCTCATTGCTTTTGATTCCTTTCTTTCTATCTCCCTCTAGACCTGTAGTTTTTGTCTTCTATTTATATTCATGACTTGCTTTCAAATACCAGAATTTTATACAGCATTACAGCGTCTTTCTTCCACTGACTCTAACTGGATCCAGAATTATCACCCTATTTACATAGCTCATCCTGGATTGCTGTCTGAAGTGGACTCTGCCCTTTCTGGGCTCCCGCGACCCCACAAGTGGTCTGCGTTCCTGTCACATACCCTCATTCCCAAGGTGCCAACTTGCAGTCACCCCTCGCCTCTCACCAGGGACTGGAGAGATCATCCTATGCTGTACACCAGGGCACGAGACACACTTGATTCAACCTCCTATTAGACAGATATCATAAGAGTGCAGATACCCCGATACCCCGTTGCAGTAAAAAGTAACTTGACATTGGGGCTTCCCTGGTGGCACACTGGTTGAGAATCTGCCTGCCAATGCAAGGGACACGGGTTCGAGCCCTGGTCTGGGAAGATCCCACTTGCCGCGGAGAGACTAGGCCCGTGCGCCACAATTATTGAGCCTGCGCGTCTGGAACCTGTGCTCCGCAACAAGAGAGGCCGCGACAGTGAGCGGCTCGCGCACCGCGATGAAGAGTGGCCCCCACTTGCCGCAACTAGAGAAAGTCCTCGCACAGAAACGAAGACCCAACACAGCCATAAATAAATAAATATATAAATAAATAAAGTTAAAAAAAAAAAAAAGTAACTTGACATGTTGATGAACATTTAGCAATGTGTTAGCAAAGGGTTTGCTTTATATCCGTGTGTCCCGGCACGCCAGTTAAGAATTTTAC
Source organism: Eubalaena glacialis (assembly GCF_028564815.1). Taxonomy (NCBI): domain Eukaryota; kingdom Metazoa; phylum Chordata; class Mammalia; order Artiodactyla; family Balaenidae; genus Eubalaena; species Eubalaena glacialis. The sequence continues at coordinate 59,423,811 of NC_083729.1, read as the reverse complement.
CTTTGATCTTAATCTTCAGTTCACCGCAATCTTGAAGGCCTTCCATCTGTAACTCAAAGAACAGCCACTCTGGGGCTGATCACTTGCTCTAAGGCTGTTTAAATGATCTGAAGGAACCAGAGGAGGGTTTGGGGCAGGAATACAGTGGGGAGGAGGGAAGTGGAAGAGCTGTGCACAGCGCTGTGTCTCTCTAGGTCAGAAACTGTAACATGGAAAGACTCACATGCGTACTAGAAAGAGGGCAGAGATGGAAAGAATGGTTGGCACACAGACTTTCTGAAGAGTGAGGGATTCTGGCAGACGCGCGGGGATTTTTCCTCACCTCGGTAGCCTCTGCCCAGCCCAGTGTGACTTTTGTGCTCATCCAGCTGAAGCAGTATCAGACTTGGGAGGGAGGGCTTCTAGGCTTCTAGGGTGATACCACCAAAGGCAGCCAGCACAGGAGAGGAGGAAAGCAGGTGGGTGCCACGTGGTGGCTATGAAGACTCAGGTCCCCGCAGACTCAGGCTACCCCCCAGAGACCCACAGAAACTGTTCGGACTGCTCTAGAAAATAGGAGAAACTGAAGAACTCCAACAAGAATTGAAGAAGTAGGATAGGGGGAGCAGGGGCCAAAAAGATACCGTAGACTGAAGAGAATGAACTCAGCACAGAAGAATTCAGCTGCTGGGATAGCTCTGGGAAACTTTTTATGCTCCGTAGTGGCAAAAACAATAATAGCAAAAACAAACATGCAACACTCAAAACCTCCCCCTAGAAGCATCTGTGCATTGCAGAATGGTCTGGCAAAGGAGGGGTAGATATGAGAATGTTATGTTCTCATACTTGGCCAAGAGGGGTCTTGATGTCCTTGTGACAAGTAGGTGACCACTTTGTCCGTATGCATGGGATCAAGGCCTTGGCTAACCATCTGTTATATTTCAGAAATGATCCCATTCACCCATACATCCAGCATACGTGCTATGACTGTGGGCACTGGGCCATGAGTACAGATGGCTCAGAACAAACTGCCACTGCTCGAATGAGGCCTGAACACTGGGGAGATGACAGCAGGGCTTCTGATGAGACAGTAACGAAGCAGGGGCTCCTTCTGTCCCATATCAGAGCCATCTCCCACCTCGGCCCTCAGTATGGCTCATCGGCCGGCCCTATCATGAGGTGATTCAAATATCAGAGAAGAAAGCCTAGTGGGCCCTGAGTTGGACTTGTTTTTGACGACTTTCCTGGTTCGTTCCTTTGAACAGTCTCTCTTGTCTGTGGGTGTGACTTGTTCCCGGATAAAGTAAACAAAGAGATCTGTTACTATTTCTAGAGCTGTTTCTCATAATGAAAATAATAACCGTGATAAGCTTTGCTTGTGAGCCAGTCATCACATACAGAGCGCACGATCCCAGCCCTTGGGGAAGGAGGTCTGAGCCAGGCTGTGGGCTGGAGCGGGGGCCGAGGGCAGACCAGCGAAAGGTGGGTAGTTGGAAGGCAGTTGCTAAGAGTTTGCAGAACGCTCTAGGGAGGTGGGAAACCCACCCGTACTCTAGTAGATAAAGAAAGAACAAGCCCCCAGAGCTGCACTGTCCAGTACAGTAGCCACTTGCCGTGACTGGCTACGTACATTGAAATGAATTAAAATAAATTAAATTCAGTGCCTCGGTCACACCAGCTGCATGTCAAGTGCTCAGTAGCCCATGTGGCTCATGGCTACAGTAATGGACAACACAGGAAGAGAATATTTCCATCATCACAGAAAGGTCTATTGGTTGGCACTTCCGGGAATCTGAATAGTATCATGACCAAGCATGAGACAAAATGGCCCATAAAGGTGTGGGTAGCATTTCATCAAAGAGAGAAATCAAACTGGAGGGTCCAGAAAAGTAGCTTCTGGTGGCCGAGTGAGAAGTTCAACCTTGATCTGAGAGCTAACAGGGAGCCATCTCATGTACCTAAGCAAGGGAGGTTCGTGATAAAATAGAGACAAGTTAAGTAATTGAAACGCATAGGCTGCATTTTAGTCTGCAGGTGAGGGAGGGCAAGAAGAGACATAGAAAGAAGAGACATAAAAGAAGTTCCACAGTCTCAGGGGTGCTGTTTCGCAGTAGAAGGTAGCTGCTTTTTGCCCCAGTTGGAGCGAGAAAAAATTAAAGGAGGAAGTATAAACAGAGAAGTCAGCTTGGGAGGCATTATCACTTCCTCTCTTTATCTTCTCATCTTCTGACCCCACCCTCCCCCCACAGATAATCAATCACAAAATCTTCTAGGGTCTACTTCTGAGATATGTCTTCCATCTGTTCTCAACTCTGCATCAGTTTAGATTCTATTTTAGAGGCTCCAAACATGTGAGATGAGAATAGTTCAATCAAAGCTGGAAAACTACTGAAGGTATTTTCTCAATATGTTGATCTGAGCAGTGCATTAGTCTGGGAACCTTGTTTAAATAAAGTTGAAAAGGGAGTAGAATATACATAGCTTACCCCCAGACACCCTCTCCTGAGCTGTAGACTCATCTACCCAACTGCCCGCAGGTACCTCCGTAAGGATCTCCAGGTCACGTGATGCTAGTTGAACTTACCGTCTTTCTCCCCCTACCTCCTACCTTTCCCCGGGCTTGTGTAACAAACACACCCAAGCCTGCTTTTCTATGGTTTGCTGTGACTGACTTCTCCCCGGTCAACCAGCCAAACCAGAAGGCTGACCCATTCCTACAGTCCTCACAATCAATAGCTCTCTTTCTCTCTGATCCCTCCTCTCTACCCCTACCTGGTTTTTTTGGCCCATTTATCCTCTCCCTGGATTTCTGCAATAGTTCCCTGTCCTGTCTCCCTCCTACCAATCTCACCTCTAATCCACTGATGACATTGTTTGTGACATAGTCCTTCTGAAACACAAATCTGATCATGTTACTCTTTGACCTAGAAGCCTTCAATGACCCTCCAACATCTTCATCCTAAAAGATGAAGACTAAACTCCCTACCATGGGGTTCAGAGTCCTTTGTGATTCTCCTGTTGCATCTCCTGCTCTTCCTCCATACCCATTCTGCACTCCATCCATGACGGTATTCCATTCCCTCTGCTGGACTCTTCTCCCCACCCATTCTCACCCACCCCCAGTTCTTGAAATGTTCTTGTTCATCCTTCAAGACTTACTTCTGGCTACACCTCCCATGAGAAGCCTTCTCAGCCCAGCCCAGTCACACCCTTGGCTCTATTCCCTCTTAACTGGGGACACATGTCCTTCAAATCACTTATCATCCCTCCTGGTCCTTTTTCTTACTCTGTCTTCCCTCTCCACTTGAACTCTAAGAGGACAGGGGCTCCACTTTCATGCTTAGCCTTGTTCACCCTGTATCCCCCACATCTAACACAGCGCTGACAAAGAGAGGGCAGGGTGAGGTAGCAGAGAGCACAGGCTTCTACGTATGCAGCCTCGGGTGAATCATGTTCTGTCTCTGAGGGCCAGTTACCTTCTCTGTGAAACTGTGATAATAATACGTAGCTCGTGGGTGGCCAGTCTATAAGGATTAACAAAGATAAGTGGACGGGCCCTAGCCAATGTCTGCCTCTTAAAACATGGGCATTAAATGGAAGCTATTATTGTTAGCAGTATTATCTTAGGATGGACTGGATATTATGTTAAATGAGAGAAAAGGAAGAAGAGATGAAAGGGAAGAGAGGAAAGGAGGGAGAGAGAAGGAGGAAAGGAAAAAGGGAAGACTAGCTGGAGAGTGTACAAAATTCCAGGTGTGAATCCGGAGGCCTGAATTAGGATGGCGGCCGGGGAAATGGAGAGCGTAGGAGAGGGAGTGATGAGGCAGACCACCAGAGCTCCATAGCTGGCTGAACAGGAGGCGGGTGGGAGGTTTGGGGTTTGGGTGGCTCAGGTGAGGGGCCGTCTCCATCCATTCATCCAACGCACATTGGCTGAGCACTTGGCGTGTGCCGGGAGCAGGGACTGGGTCTGGGATCTAAGATCAACCTGACACAACCCTGCCCCACAAACACTCAGAGACCTGAGAGACTCGTTCGTAGAAGCTGGGAAGGAAGCAGAGAACGTGGTGGGTTGGAATAGGCAGGAAAGTCCTGTTCTGGGTGTGATGAAATATGAGGGTGGGCTGAGAGATTTTGACTTCCCCAGAATTCTACTTTTGACAAGTGAGGCCTGTGGGTTCAGAAAGAGGTTATTGGGGGAAAATGAGGTGCAAGTGAAAACCAGGATGTGAGAATCTCTGATCTGGAAAGTAACATAATAGATGTTCAGAAATCAAAGAAAAGGCTGAGCCCAGAGGAGACTAGCATTAAGTCAAGGCACTGGAGATCAACTTAGATACAAGACAGAGAAGGTTACTGTTTTCCTTGGGACTTTACAGAGAGCTTGCATTAGGTATCAGTGTGGGAGAAAAGAAGCGCAGCAAGAAAATCCACTATCCCCAAGAGTTTAGCATTGGAGCAGGGGTTGCTTCCTGGAAGGGGAGTGAAAGGAGAGAGGCTGTCATCTTGTGCCAAGCAAAGATCCAGGGCCAGTTTTGGTCCATCTCACACCCCTGGGCCAGGAGCTGTCCTGGGGGAGCAGATGATGCCCCTGGATGGATGGATGCAGCCAATCTCCAGGGTAACAGCTTCATGATAGGAGCACCAGCTGGGTTTCAGCCCTACTCACCCTTTCTGCCAAGGCTCTTGACCATGCACTTACACAGACATCCACGTTCTGCAAGAGGACCCTTAAGAACATAAAGCACCATTCAGAAGCAAGAGGTCCTTTATAAAGAAGTGTTTGAGTTTCTGATCTCAGTGTTCTCTCTCAGAAAATGATATTTGGCTGCGTAGGTGAGCAGAAAGCCCCATGGCTCAGGAATAAATATCTTTCTTTTTAATTTTTTTTTTTATTGACGTATAGTTGATTTACAATGTTGTGTTAATTACTGCTGTACAGCAAAGTGACTCAGTTACACATATATACATTCTTTTTCAATTCTTTTCCATTATGGTTTACCACAAGATATTGAATATAGTTCCCTGTGCTATACAGTAGGACCTCGTTGTATATCCATTCTAAATGTAATAATTTGCATCTATTGTACTAACCCCAAACTCCCAGCCCATCCCTCTCCTTCCCCCACCTCGCTCATGGCAACCACAAGTGTGTTCTCTATGTCTGTGAGTCTGTTTCTGTTTTGCAGATACGTTCGTTTGTGCCTTATTTTAGATTCCACATATAAGTGATATCATATGATGTTTGTCTTTCTCTTTTTCACTTACTTCACTTAGTATGATAATCTCTAGTTTGTATCCGTGTTGCTGCAAATGGCATTATTGCGGTTTTTTTATGGCTGAGTAGTGAGGAATAAATATCTTTGTGCTTTTATTGCATGTCTGCTGGTTATAAGGTGCTAGAGCTATGGAGAGGTTCTTGAGGGCAAAGACCACGTCTTATTCATTTTAGTATCCTGAGGACCCTCACTGTGTCTGGCTTAGAAAAGTTAATTGGAAGGAACAAAGAGAGGAAGAAAGTGTACGTGTGTGTGTGTGTGTGTGTGTGTGTTAATGTTGAATAAAGTTCAAATAGAAAATTCATAGGATGGATTCTCTTTAACAAAGAAATTCATATCCTTTATATTAACCAATCAGAAAAATTTCTTGGGCATTTCTTATGTGCAGGGCATGGTGCTAGGTAATGTGCAGAGTTTAAAACATAGAGGAAGCTCTCTAAATTAGTGAACTCGAGATTGTGAGGCTTCAAATATTTGCTGTGCACCCTGGCACACAAAAATGCATTCTACTGCACCCTGTTGCCAATAGCTGCCTCCATCCCAGCCCTAGTTCTTGATGGGCCAGAGCTCTGTCATGTTCTCCTTGTATAAAAAAAGGTGATTCATAATCAATCACAAACCGCAAAATGTGAAAAGATGGAGGCTCAGGTATCAGAAAATAAGTTCCCAGGGGCAGGGATTTTTATAAATTTTTTTCACCAATCAAACCACACCTTCTAGAAGAGCATTTGGCCAATTGAAGGTTCTCAACAAATGTTTCTTGAGTGAATAAAATAAACATTTTAGAGAGAAATGTGAGGCATTTTACATTTGCAACAAACGTTGACTGATCTACCCATTTGTGGGATTTCTAGATGTGTTTACTTGTGCCCATGCAAGCAGAGCGGCCAAGGAAGATAGAATCCCTGATGTAATAATGATCCCCACCAACAGTGACGTATTTAATGAGGTTTTACCTGCGCTAGCCACCATGCAAGCACACTATCGATCAAGATCAAGGCAGTCTGGTTGAATGCTCACCCTACCTCTTCATGGTAAGCTCTATTTTACAGACCAGGAACTGGAGCTCACAGAACTGAAGTGATTTGCCCAGGTACACGGCTAGAAATCTAATTTCAAAGCCCAATATCCATACCTAGGCCACACAGCCCACAGAGAGGCACATATTCTAGTGGTAAAGAGAGGTGCCTAGACTGAGAATCGTGTGTAATAATTTACAGGGTTAGACAGTAACGGTGAGATGAAAAGGGGACGGGCCACTATTCCCATCACAGAGACACCAGGCTCGGCCTCCACCCATTCTGCCGCAATGTTACGCATAAACCACTTTGTGCTACCTTTTCCTTCCAACATAAGCTCTGCAAGGCTCGGCAGGCCTTGACGAAAGAGTGATGGGGAAGTAACACTGAAGCCTCCAGCCCAGCCCTGAGGCTGTGCTGACACCCCGACAGGAAAATGGACATATTATGGGTCCTGCCACGTCTTACCGGCTCTCTGCACAAGCTCCTTTGAAGAGACCTAAGGATCCTGACCAAAGCACAGTGGGGCTGAGGTGTGGGAGGGGGGAGCACGGAACCAACCCGAGGGGGGCCCAGCACTCAGCCCACAGGGCAGCTCACAGAGGGCCCCCCAGCCTCGCTGAAGAGGCAGCCCTGGAAGCCGTGGGAAACAGCAGGCCCCCGCATGGCTGCCTCCCTGGAGATGGTCAGTAGGGGTCCATACACCATTGCGTACACCCCACACACACTCACACCCACACCCACACACTCACACACTCACCCACACTCACCCACACACACTCACCCACACTCACCCACACACACTCACACACCCACACACCCACACACTCACACCCACTCACCCACACCCACACCCACACTCACACCCACACGCACACACTCACACCCACACACACTCACATCCACACCCACACACTCACACACTCACACACACACACACACATGCACACATTCACACGCACACGCTCACATGCACACACACACTCACCCACACCCACCCACATGCACACACTCACACGCACACACACACTCACCCACACTCACACACTCACCCACACACACTCACACGCACACACACTCACCCACACTCACACACTCACCCACACACACTCACACCCACACCCACACATTCACCCACACACACCCCATTCCCCCCACCACACATGCAGACCCTCAGCCTGTCTAGTTATCAGACTGTGGGAAGACAGCCCTCCTAGAAGAAAATTAAGTCTTTTAACTTCAGAACCTCCAGGCCCACTTTCTTTACCCCTTTTCTCTTCTTGTCAAAGGCAAACTGACCTCTACTTTGAAACACCCACCATTCAGGGGGGTGGGGAACTTTAAAAATCTTTCCACTCTCAAAACCTGGCATTTAGACTTCAGGATAAATTTATCCTGTGATTACTCTCCTGGATTTTTTTTTTTAATTCTGTTTCTTTTTTAACTTGGGCTTAAAAAACTTTGCTCCACCCCCAACCTCCCAAAAGGTAATGAGATGTGAGACTGAGGACAGCCAAGGGGCTTTCTCTGTGCACCCGGAATTCAGTCACACGGGCCTTCCCAGGCCGCTTGCCCTGAGACACATTTACATAACCTAATTCAAAGAAATACCTAAAGTTGTTCCCTGAATACCTGTCTCCAGACCCAGGAACTGAGCAGGTTTAATTTTCCCATGTTCTATAGCTCATAGAAATTTATTGTTTGACAAGTGAGCCTTTCAATGTAAAAAAGCAAACTCTGCTTTGCAAAGGGACTTAGCACACATAGCTACGTCTTTTGCAGGAAGAAGCAAAAATGCGGTCTCTGTAGCATATGAAGAAGAGAGAGAGAGCTGGCTTTCTGTTTCTTCTTCAGGCTTGCAAGTTCTTCTACACTGTGAATCCGCCCGACTAGGCTGCCTTTCCAGGGCCGCCCTTCTGGTGTTCATTCCGGAACTTGCGTGTCTTGGGAATGTGGAGAGCAGTTGTCTCTTGTGGGCCTGTGTCTCCATCCATTGCAACACTTCACCAGCACCCTCGGCCTATCTTTGCATAACAGGAAGCCAAGCATAAAAACAAGAAGCATGCAGAATTGTGAGTGCTTCCGACTAAACACTGCTAGGGACTGCCTCTTCCTCAGCACACGGTGTAGTGGAGATTTGGCAATCGGGTGGCACACGCACCCCGGGGTCCACACTGTGGCCCCTTAACTGTATCCAAGTTAACTGGCTTCCCAGATATGGATGGAAGGAAGGACTTTGCATCATTAACACAGTAAGCTAGAAGAACTATTGACCCTTCCACTGTCAAAGCCAGTCATTTGCTCCAGGTAAGGGGTTCTGCTTAGTCACTAGCATTCATAAATATGTAGTGCATTAGAATGCTCGAAGTATTTATATTTTATAAGCCCAACTAAATTCTGTGGCTCCAGTAACTCACAGCAGTGACCCAACCAGGCCATTGCCCAAGGGCTGGCCCCAATAATCAAGCACTGGGCCTTGACGAAGCTACAAGCTATTAACCAGCCTACAGATGTCACTCCAGTCTGTTCCTAAGGCCCTCTCTGGTCCTCGGGAATAGTGATTTTTAACCGTACAGTTCTAATAAGAGTGTGAACAATAAATAATTGTTGCAGTGGAATGGGCCTGGTGTACAAGTCATAATAGGTTTCTCTTATTCTACAATCTGATAAAAAGATTCTTTTTTTATTAATTTTTATTGGAGTATAGTTGCTTTACAATGCTGTGTTACTTTCTGCTGTACAGTAAAGTGAATCAGCTATACATATATATATATATCCACTCTTTTTTGGATTTCTTTCCCCTTTAGGTCACCACAGAACACCAAGTAGAGTTCCCTGTGCTACACAGTAGGTTCTCATTAGTTATCTATTTTATACATAATAGTGTATATATGTCAATCCCAATCTCCCAATTCATCCCACCCCCCTCCCCCGCTTGGTATCCATATGTTTGTTCTCTACGTCTATGTCTCTATTTCTGCTTTGCAAAGAAGTTCATCTGTATCATTTTTCTACAATCTGATAAAAGATTCTATTAAAAATGGAGGCCATTAGATTATGGATGGAGGACAGAGGACACCCATTAATTATTAATTAGTTTCATAGGTGTGATTAGGCATGTGATTAGGAAATAAAATGTCCATATTTTCAAAGATGCATACTTAAGCATGGGGAATAAAATTACACAGTGTCTGGGATTGGCTTTAAAATATCTCAGCAAAGAAAAGACAAAAAGAGAAACCAAGGAATAAAGCAGATGTGACAAATTCTTCATAATTTTGAATTTCAGTAATGGATATACATGGCAGTTCATTATATTTATTCTCTATGTTGGTGTTTGAAATGTATGTATAATAAAAAAAAATCTTTTTCAAGATTCTACTAGGCCTTAAACAATAAATTCTCTTAGGCTTAATTTTTTTTCACACATCAGCTATTGCCCTGAACTTCAACTTGCTGGTTTTCCCAGGCCTGCATTTCCAGACCTGTTAGTTATTCCTCTGAGCACAGTGAAGTGATGTTACACAGATGTTCTACCACACACGTACACATTCCCCCGCCCCGGACAGATCCAGCCCCTCCGTTGCCCCCGCACTGTCACTTTATCAGTTAATGAAGGGGAAGAACCGACGGACTCCTGAAGCTTCCAGTTATGGATAATATTTCCTGTAAAGTCAGCTTTTACTCAAACTGTTAATGGTGGTGATGGTCTGTCTGTGTACATGTACACACACACACACGCACACACACACACACACACACATATATAATTCCCCAGGGTCGCGGAAGGAGCTTAAAAAAACAGCTGTTGCAAGGAAGGCCAAGAGACTTTGTCTTGCTAGACAATTCCTTCTGACCGGAAGTAACGACTGGGACATCGGTGGCCTAGTTCAAGATCAATGGAAAGAATAGAGTGACTGATTATCAGCGTTTACAATGACAAAAGTTGGAGGAAGTGCTAGTTCACAGGCTACTGGGGCCTGGTAGATGGCCAACACTGGATGACCGTCCCCCCTCCAGCCCTGTAGCAAGCAGGCAGGCAGGTAGCCTAGAGCAGTGGAAGGCGTATCTGACTGGGCATCAAGAGACCCAGGTTCAAGTTCCAGCTCAGACACAAACCAGCTGTGTAACTCTCAGGGCCTTTCTGAGTCTTCATTTCTTCATTTGTAAAATACAAGGATGGAAATAAACCATCTTGAATGCTTTTCCAACTCTAAATTAAAAAAAAAAAAACATCAACTCTAAATTTTTTTGATTGACCTATCAAACATCTTTCAGCCAATACTTTGTGCTGTAATTCTGTTTTTTATGTGCAACATGTCTAACTTAATTTGCCAACTCAGGCAAGAATCCAGTTCCATATCAAGATCACAGGTCTCTAGTGCTACGTTTATGTAATTGATTAAGAAAAATGAATTTGGCAAAATACATAATCTTGGTGATTTTAATCAAACACAGATGGTTTGACACGTCCTGGTTAGAGTGTGAATTTCGATATTAGGCTAAAGAAGATCCCCTGAGAAGTCCCAGTAATAATACAGGGTAGGAGGTACAAAGACAAAAGCCACTGTAACTATTACTCAAGGATTGACAATTAAACAGGCTGCGTGATCAATTTATTCTGGGGTGATACCTTAGCTCCCAAATATTACGGACCCCATCATCTTTCTGGATGCATCTCTCCAACGTTAAACCAGGCTTTACATACCAACATCTGCAAATACATCCATGCCTTTTTGACCAAGAAGCTTTCTACTAATTTAGTTAAGGAGATAATAATGAATGTATCTTAAATTTATTTACAAAGATATTCACTGCAGCATTATTGCTTGACAAATGTAAACAAGTAAATGTCCAACAACATGGAATCAGTTGAATGAAGTATGGTATGCTCATAAAGTAAAATACTATGTACCATTAAAGCTGATGCTTTCTTGAGTTATAATGACATGGAAAACATTGAATTTACGTAGTTAGGTTAAAAACTGCTTACTCCAATATACACAGGATGACTCCATTTTGTTAAAAATACACACACACACACACACACGCATACTATAGTGTAAGAAAGTCATAAATACATGTGTGGTGTAACACAGAAAAACATAATGCAAGATTCACACCAGACTGGTGTAGGGTTATAGGTTATTTTCCTGATAGGTGGGATTATGGGTAATTTTTATGTCTTCTCATGCTGTCATTTTTTCATAAAGGAAACGAAAGTTATTTGTAAAATCTCTACGTCAGCTTTTTCTTCAATGATCTTCAGGCTGTCTCCCAAATTAAAAAATTTAAAACTTAACATGAGTCAAGAAAGAACTGACTGAGGGCTTCCCTAGTGGCGCAGTGGTTGAGAGTCTGCCTGCCAATGTGGGGGACACGGGTTCGAGCCCTGGTCTGGGAGGATCCCACATGCCGCGGAGCAACTAGGCCCGTGAGCCACAATTACTGAGCCTGCGCGTCTGGAGCCTGTGCTCCGCAACAAGGGAGGCCGCGATAGTGAGAGGCCCGCGCACCGCGATGAAGAGTGGCCCCCACTTGTCGCAAATGGAGAAAGCCCTCGCACAGAAACGAAGACCCAGCACAGCCATAAATAAATAAATAAAAAAAAAAAAAAAAAAAAAGCCAGACCCTTAGCTCTTCTAAAAAAAAAAAAAAGAAAGAACTGACTGAGAGGAATCAGTCCCAATGTTAGGAAGAATTTTCATAATCTAAACCAAAGTGAATTCCAAAAGTTTTCAAATAGAGCATTTCAGAAGCTAGCTATGCTCTCTTGGGCAAATCACCTTTCCCTGACTGATGGGATTACTTGCCAGCAGGATACAATATATAAATGTCCTTTATGAAATATACAGTAGGTATAGGTTTGCTTATTATTATTGTCATTTACAAGAATAATTTTTGCAGATCTTAGTTTCTACATATATAAAATGAGGTGGTTGAACAGGATGCTTGCTAACGTCCTTCTAGACCCCCAATTCTTCTACTCTTTGTATATGAGCAGTTTCTACTAATACCATAATGCACTCAGAGTATAGAATTAGAGAAAAGGGGAGCAGAGGAGATTCATTATTGAGGAAAGAAAATAAGAGAGAATGTGCTCAGTGAGGGAGGGAGATCAGTACAGTTTGGAGGGTCAGCCCAGACATCACAGAAACCATAGAACCAGAACAAGTTCTTTGGGGCTGAGAAAGGGCAGGGCTTGGGGAAAGAGAAGAGTCAGCAGAAAGGCCTGAGGGAGCACAGGGGGCTGCTCTGGGGGAGCCCAGGAAGGAAGGAGCCCCTGAAATTCTGGACGGTTTGACCCCATGGTGTAACAGCCCCATTTCCAAATTTCCATCAAAATGACCAAAGAATGACTTCAGTGATAACAATGGGAAATGTGAAATGAAAGTAAAAGTAAGGAAGGATGCTGTCTGTGAGCTATTTGTGGGGAGGAGGATTTCTGTGAGCTGGAGGCTAGGCAGGACTAAACTGAAAGGGCTGACCCACCCACAGTTCAGTGTCTGTGGAGGAGAAATTGTCCACGAGAGTGGGATGGTCCCCCAAAGAATCTGCACCACCTCCTAGAGGGGGCCAGCAGCGCTCGAGGGGGGAACAGAGGGAGGCCCCCAGAGCACAAAGGCCTGGCTGGGCATGCTCTGCTATCTCCAGCTTACCCCAGGGGCTGAAAGTCCCGCCAGGAAAACAAGGGGTGGGAGGGCCTGTCTTGCTGGCTCCTAACCTGGGCCATTGAACCAGTGAGAGCAGGGAGGACTTTTCCAACTAACCCGGGGCTTCGCCAAGGAGAAAAAAAAGAAATTCTCCATGAACAGAGCCACACTCCCTAAACTGAATGCTTCTTAAAAAGTTACAGGTATGCTTACCATGCCACCCAGCAATTCCACTTCTAGGAATCTCCTCACGAGAAGTGAAAGCACACGTCCACAGATTTCTTGTATGCAAGTGTTTCCAGCAGCGTTATTCATAATGGTCAAACTGGAAATGATCTAGAGTCCATCAGCTGCTGGATGGATGAACACAAAGTGCGTAGCTGTGCAATGCAACACTGCCCCAAAATAAAAAGGAATGAAGTACTGATACAAGTTACAAGATGGTAACCCTCAAGAACCTTATGCTAAGTGAAAGACACTGAATGCAAAAGACAGCATACTGCAAATCTGTGGAAGAAATACCCAGAAAAGTCAACATTATAGAGACAGAAAGCAGATGGGAGGTTGCCTGGAGCTGAGGGTTAAAAGTAGAGATTGACTGCAAATGGGCAGGAGGGAACTATCTGGAAAGATGAAAGTCTTCTAAAACTGAATTGTGGTAATTGCTGTACAAGGACCAATTCCTCACTCATTTTATAAAGACCATTTAAAATAGATCATAAACTTCACAAAGTGATAGATTTGCCTGTTTTGCCACTCAGGTAGCCCAGGTGTCTAGAATACGCCAAGAATGCGGATATTTCAATGTTAGGAAAACTATTCAATAGTTTATTACAGCAATAGGTAAAAGTATTGAAAAGCCATATGTTTTCAAAACATTGTGAATTTACATTTGATAAATTTCAATATCGATTGATATTATGAAATTAATTATCAAGAATAGAATACTTTCTTAGGTGGTAAGGAATGTCTATCTCAAACCAAAGAGAGGTAGCTGAAAGTATGCTCTATGTTGCTGAAAATTCAACTACTGAAAATTGAAAAACTCTTCAAGAAAACTTCAAGAAAAAGTTCTTAGGAGCAAGGCCAAGTGTTTGGTGTTTAGCTGTGTAAGGAAAAGTGATGAAGGTGAGAGTTTCAAAGAAACACAAAATGACACAGCAGAAAATTTCTGACACTTCTACTGTGTCATATAATTGAGAGCTATGGAATGTGTGAACATTTCCATTGCTGTGACATTTTACAATTCCTTTAAAATTTTTTTGAGGATTCACAGAAGAAATCATTCTAAAATCCATAAAACTTAACCCAATAGAAAAAAAAAATAAATCAATGTCAAGGTCTTGCTTAGAGCTACTGATGTGGGAAATCACTGAGATTTTACTTTTTCATAAAATATTATTGTTTACCAGCATTTCTATCCATTTCAGGCTATGCTTCACGGTACTTGAGTGAGGCTTCGCAGAAGGCAGAATTTCCCCTGTGACTCTGCCGCTGACATCCTGCAGTTCTGTTTCCTCTTCAAAGCTGTCAAATTTTATCAGCTGTCTGAAAAAAAATGCTCTAGGGGTTTTCCCTATTATCGCCCAAGGTCCTCAGAAAAATGTTAGGATTTCTTCTGAAAGCATCTGTCTGAAGTGCAGGCTTCCTCGACAGGCAGACACAAACCTTTGCCCTGATTCTTCTCTCTGTGGCTGGCCGCCCCTTGACAGTCCTCCCAGCCTCTGTACCACATCACTTGTTGCCCACAGAAGATCTAGAAGAACATCATTCTTCTTTCTTTTTCCTTTATCCATTTGTTTGCTTTTAGCCGATGGCCACTGAAAGACAAACTAAGCCTTGAAGTCGTAGGTGCAAAACCTGAAGAAGCAGGAAGCCCAGATGAACAAACAGGAAGCGGAAGACAGGGAACCACGCATGGGTGACTCGGTGATTGATACCATGACAGGCAGGATTTGCCCCCAGTTCCAAGTCCCTCTGGTCTGGCGCATCTTATAGCATAAAAGACCTTTTCAAGGTGAAAAATCACTTATGTTTTCATGAGGTTTTGTTGAAAGGGAATCATTTCACTCAACTCAGTGTATGCACTAAATGGAGATACAATAACTGACATGTTTTATAATGATCTTGCATGGGGTACAATCAGGAAAGAAGTAGTAAACATTTTAATGTGGAGTTTAAAACATGGAAGAAAGCATTTATTCGTGTGCTCAAGAATGGATCATACTTTTTTCTCCTTCAACTCCTTAATTCCGCCCTTCCCCTCTCTCCTTCACTTTTCTGGCATTTCCTTAATTGTATCAACTGTGAAATGTGAGGACTTCAAATCCAACCTAAGAGAAGTGGAAGAAAGCTGTACTCAGACTTAAAAATAGCCCCAGAAAACATCTGTTCCTTTGAATATATGGAAAGATATTTCAAAATACAAATAGACAAACATGGCTAATTAATTCACTTGAACGTTAAATCCCATTGATATACAGTGTGAGTTTTGATATACGAGGGATGGATGTATATTGGGGGATGAGTTTCCATAATGCCATTTCTACTTGCATAATTTTGAGAAAGAGGCTTCACAATGACATTCTGGAGTGTTTGGCCATAAAAATAGCACTGACCATTCCAATCTCCAGCACTTTCCCCTGCATGATAAAAAATACTTTGGAAAATGTGACTTCTGTGATCTTTGGGAGGAGGCCTGGAAAGGGAGGGCTGAGGGTTCAGAGTGACACAGGAAATCTGTGTTTGTAACGCTTAAGTGTGTGGGTGTGTTCACGTGGGCAGTGCTGGAGAGGAAATATGAAAGAAAATGTTTGCAAACCATTGCAGGCAGGAGCTGAACGAGAGACTCAGAGAGTCTATAAAATTTACAAAACATATTTGATATCCATGGAGTGTCCTGGGTTGGGATTATCAAAAACTACTCTTGGGCTTCCCTGGTGGCACAGTGGTTGAGAGTCTGCCTGCCAATGCAGGGGACACGGGTTCGAGCCCTGGTCTGGGAGGATCCCACATGCCGCGGAGCAACTGGGCCCGTGAGCCACAACTACTGAGCCTGCGCGTCTGGAGCTTGTGCTCCGCAGCAAGAGAGACCGCGATAGTGAGAGGCCCGCGCACCGCGATGAAGAGTGGCCCCCGCTTGCCGCAACTGGAGAAAGCTCTCGCACAGAAACGAAGACTCAACACAGCCAAAAATAAATAAATAAATAAATAAAATTAAAGAATGATTGTTTAAAAAAAAAAAAAACTACTCTTGACACCAAAAGCACTATCTATAAGAGAAAAAACTGATATTGGTTTTGGTCAAAATTAAAACCTTTACTCTTTGAAAGGCACTGAGAGAATGAAAAGCAAGCCACAGATTGGGAAAAAATATTTGCAAGCCACATATCTGACAAAGGAATTGTACCCAGAATATATAAAGAATTCTTAAAACTCAACTATAAGTAAACAAACAAACCAATTTTTTAAATGGGCAAACTATTGAACAGATACTTCACTAAATGAAAAGATGCCAAACATCATCAACTATCAGGAAACCATAAAGTAAAACCACAATGAGGTACCTTTACAATCATATTAGAGTGACTGAAATAAAATTTAAAGACAAACTAACAGTACTGAGGACTGGTAAGGATGAGAAGCAACCGGAACTTTCAAACATGGCTGGTGGGAATAAAAAATGGTACAGCTACTTTGGGAAATAACGTGACAGCTTCTTACAAAGTTAAGCATTCACTTACAATATGACCCAGCAGTCTCACTACTCAAAATTTACCCAAGAGAAATGAGACACTATATTCACACCAAAACCTGTAAGCACATATTTATAGCAGCTGATTCTAACTTCCAAAAATCAGAAGCAAACTCAATGTCTTTCAACTGACGAATGGCTACATCCATACAATAGAATAATACTCAGCAAAAAAAAGAACAAAACTATTGATACAAGCAGGAACATGGATGAATTTCAAATTCATTCTGCTGGCTAAAAGAAATCAGACTGCAGACAGGCTACGTCCTATACAATTCCATTTATACGACATTTAGGACAAAGTAAAACTATAGGGATGGAGAACAGATGAGGGTTCGCCCAGGGTTGGCCAAGAGGGGTTGGCTAAAAAAGAGACGGTGCTGGACCTGTCTGTATCTCGATTGTGGTGGTTATCACATGACTCTAGGCATTTGCCAAAACTCATACAACTGCAGACCAAAGTAAATACATTTTACTAGATGTCAATTTCAAAACAATTTTTTCATCTGCTCTCATTTGTTACATGTTTGTTACACAGAACCACCTGACATTCTCACTTCCTCCTGACCTTCAAAAGTTTCCATAGCTAATAGAAGTTCTTTCTTTTTTTGAATATCAAATGCTGAGTTTCTTTTTTTTTTTTTTAACATCTTTATTGGAGTATAATTGCTTTACAATGGGGTGCTAGCCTCTGCCCTACAACAAAGTGAATCAGCTATATATATACATACATCCCCATATCTCCTCCCTCTTGCGTCTCCCTCCCACCCTCCCTATCCCACCCCTCTAGGTGGTCACAAAGCACCGAGCTGATCTCCCTGTGCTATGCGGCTGCTTCCCACCAGCCATCTATTTTACATTTGGTAGTGTATATATAAGTCCATGCCACTCTCTCACTTCGTCCCAGCTTACCCTTCCCCCTCCCCGTGTCCTCAAGTCCATTCTCTACATCTGCGTCTTTATTCCTGTCCTGCCCCTAGGTTCTTCAGAACCATTTTTTTTTTTTTTTTTAGATTCCATATATATGTGTTAGCATACGGTATTTGTTTTTCTCTTTCTGACTTACTTCACTCTGTATGACAGACTCTAGGTCCATCGACCTCACTACAAATAACTCAATTTCGTTTCTTTTTATGGCTGAGTAATATTCCGTTGTATATATGTGCCACATCTTCTTTATCCATTCATCTGTTGATGGACACTTAGGTTGCTTCCATGTCCTGGCTATTATAAATAGAGCTGCGATGAACATTGTGGTACATGACTCTGTTTTTTACAATTTTTTTTTAAAACATCTTTATTGGAGTATAATTGCTTTACAATGGTGTGTTAGTTTCTGCTTTATAACAAAGTGAATCAGTTATACATATACATATGTCCCCACATCTCTTGCCTCTTGCATCTCCCTCCCTCCCACCCTCCCTATCCCACCCCTCTAGGTGGTCACAAAGCACCGAGCTGATCTCCCTGTGCTATGCGGCTGCTTCCCACTAGCTATCTATTTTACGTTTGGTAGTGTATATATGTCTATGCCACTCTCTCACTTTGTCCCAGCTTACCCTTCCCCCTCCCCGTATCCTCAAGTCCATTCTCTAGTAGGTCTGCATCTTTATTCCCATCTTGCCCCTAGGCTCTTCATGACCTTTTTTTTTTTTTAAGATTCCATATATATGTGTTAGCATACGGTATTTGTTTTTCTCTTTCTGACTTACTTCACTCTGTATGACAGTCTCTAGGTCCATCCACCTCACTACAAATAACTCAGTTTCATTCCTTTTTATGGCTGAGTAATATTCCATTGTATATATATGCCACATCTTCTTTATCCATTCATCTGTCGATGGACACTTAGGTTGCTTCCATGTCCTGGCTATTGTAAATAGAGCTGCAATGAACATTGTGGTACATGACTCTTTTTGAATTATGGTTTTCTCAGGGTATATGCCTAGTAGTGGGATTGCTGGGTCGTATGGTAGTTCTATTTTTAGTTTTTGGAGGAACCTCCATACTATCCTCCATAGTGGCTGTATCAATTTACGTTCCCACCAACAGTACAAGAGGGTTCCGTTTTCTCCACACCCTCTCCAGCATTTATTGTTTGCAGATTTTTTGATGATGGGCCATTCTGACTGGTGTGAGGTGATAAGTCAGTGTAGTTTTGATTTTCATTTCTCTAATTAGTGATGTTGAGCATTCTTTCATGTGTTTGTAGGCAATCTGTATATCTTCTTTGGAGAAATGTCTATGTAGGTCTTCTGCCCATTTTTGGATTGGGTTGTCTGTTATAAGTTCTGAATGGAAAAAAAGAAAGTGACTTCTACCATCCCACAGTGACTTGGATTAGGTGAGTGGTCTCAAAAAAACATGGGAATGTAGGGAAGACCAAAACATTAAGTTAAATCTCCTCAGATGGTAAGGGAGCAGGATCCCAGGGAGGGCAGATGGTACCCCTTCAAAGGCTGGTCTACCTCATGGCATGCCGTCCCCAGCAACAAGCCCACACTCCTGCGAAGAAAGTCTGACCATGATCCTCACCCGGATGACTCATTTTGGTGTCCCAGACTAGCAAGGGAACCTGGCCAGGAGTGTTTCCTCCCATCAACACGGTCTCCGAATTCCAGTGCTTCCGGGTTTTAGTACAAGGGAGAGCACAATGATAGGCAAGTTGGTGGCGTTAAATACCCTGAAAAGGAGTTCTTTGGTGGAAAGTAATAGAAAGCCCACTGGGTAGTGTTCAGGAGACTTAATTATCCAGGCCTGGTTCTGCTGCTAACTTGCTGTGTTCATATTAGAGCAGTCTACATAATGCATGTTTTATCATTGTCTTACCAGACTTTTTTTTTTTTTTTGGCTGCAAAAAGCAGACTCTGAATCAAGCTGGTTTAATACAGATAGATAATAGATACTTAGATCGATAGATCGACACATACATACATGCATACATACATACATACATGGACCAATAATTAGATCAACCAATCGTTCTTAACTGGGGACATTTTTACCCCCAAGGGATATTTGGCAATGTCTAGAGATATTTTGGTTGTCACAACTAGGAGGGCTGCTACTGCCATGAGGTGGAGAAGTCCAAGGTTGCTGGTAAATACCCTACCGTGCACAGGGCAGCTGCCACAGCAAACTGTTGTCTGGCCCAAAATGGCAATAGTGTTGAGGTTGAGAAACCCTGATATAAGTATGGACACACACATACATGTATATACATAATGATGTATGTGCATGTGTGTATAATTTTTTAAAAAGAAAATATTCTTTCAAAAAACTAAGGTAACTTTGGGGAAAAGATCATGGCTCAGGATGATTAGAAATCAAGGTAGATTTTGCAAGTTTTGAGCTCTTAGAGTTCAAGGCCCTTCCTCTTAGTGTCCTACGATTTGCAGGGCTCAGTTCTAAATGCCTGTTCTCTGTGAACCTCAGGCTGAGAGAAAACAAGCTAGTTGCAGCTTGAGTCAGCTCTGTCCAAGGGCAGGCTTGCAAAGGCCAAGTCTGTGGCCACCCATGGAGACGGGTTGGAAGCCAAGAGGGGGAGCTGGGTAAACAGCCCCAAAGAGGCTATTAAATGTATCTGTAAGGGGATGATAAGGCCACCTACCCTCTAGAAGCCTACCATCAAATAAATGACCGGGGGCTTCCCTGGTGGCGCAGTGGTTGAGAATCTGCCTGCCAATGCAGGGGACATGGGTTCGGGCCCTGGTCTGGGAAGATCCCACATGCCGCGGAGCAACTAGGCCCGTGAGCCACAACTGCTGAGCCTGCGCGACTGGAGCCTGTGCTCCGCAGCAAGAGAGGCCACGATAGTGAGAGGCCCGCGCACCGCGATGAAGAGTGGCCCCCGCTCACCGCAACTAGAGAAAGCCCTCGCACAGAAACGAAGACCCAACACAGCCAAAAATAAATAAATAAATAAATACATAAATAAATACATAAATAAATAAATAAAAATTAAAAAAAAAAAAGAATAGCTTCCTTAAAAAGAATTCCAATTCTAGCCGCTAAAAAAAGA
Organism: Eubalaena glacialis; assembly: GCF_028564815.1. Lineage (NCBI taxonomy): Eukaryota > Metazoa > Chordata > Mammalia > Artiodactyla > Balaenidae > Eubalaena > Eubalaena glacialis. Next base: position 59,403,106 of record NC_083729.1, on the reverse strand, counting down.
AAAATTTCTCTTCTAAATAAATAAATAAATAAATGACCGTGGGCCTCAGGTCTCTTGGAAGCAGAAATGGCAGGTCTCTCCTTGAAATGGAATTCATAATCTCCCTTTTTTCCCCTTTTTATCTTGAAGAGCAGTTTGCGGTTTTTACGCTACTACAAAACAAATAGAACCGTAACTTATGTTCCCCAGTTTGCATAGCTGATTCCATGAACTTTTTAATAAGTTTTGCTTACTTATGTCAGTCCCAAGTTTTACCCCCTTAGAGCTGTCAGGATGTGAAGGGTAATTTTGCCACCTGAAATTTATATGGACCAAATGAGATAACGGAAAGTACAGTAAATCCCTGCCCCAACACAGTCAGTGGGGGCCAAAATCAGTCATCTACAGCACAAGGTCACGTTATTTTGAAGCTAATGAAATGGCAGGGCGGCCTTGAACCTGCTCAGTTGCCCAAGGCAGCTCCAGAGGTCCAGGTGGACCAACAGACCTGACCCAGCCACGGCTGAGTGTGCTGCCCTCTGGTGGCCACAGTCAGCTTTAGCTTACACATCAAGGACCAGAATGCAGTCCAGAATGCCAGGACCAGCAGGTCAGCAACAAGAAGCAATTCTAAGAATTTCCCAGTTAGTTGTCACCCTTGTATTGTCCCAGGCCAGGAACACTGGACCAGGAAAGGCTGTAGACTAGAGAATCATGTGGCATTTTCCCTCTACTCAGCTTTCTCTCCCTCCACTCTCTCTACACACGACGCCCAGAAAATACCCTTGGACAGGACAGAGGATGGACCCATGTGCCCACCACATTGTGTCTAATTATCACAAGGTTCCTTACTGGGGTGGGGGGGGCGTGGTTTGTTGCTCGGAAACATAAAGCAGTGGTTTTAGCCTTTGTATAGACCCCTTTGAGAATCTGCACGTACACATAAAATTTTTCATACAATTTTGGGAGGGTTGTGGGTTTACTGAAGCCAGTCCAGGACACAGAGGGAAGGACACTGGATACATGCCTGACAAACATGTTTGTTGGGTAATACATGTATGATCACAAGCCACTCTGAAGCCATTTGGAACAGAAAGGGAAAAGATCAGGGGTAGGAAAGAGAGAAGGAAGAGAAAATCTATGCCAATTGGAGGATAATAAGCCCTTTACTGTCCTCTAGAATGTGCCAAATGTCTGTATGGCTCCTTAGACATATTTATCTATGCTGTGTATCCCCACCTTCTCTTTTCACCCTTAGTACTGGGTTCCTGTTTTACACACCTGAGTTCTTCTCATCCCCCTGTGCTTTCTGGCCAGAGTCGCTGGAAGACCAAGAGTGAGACTTGAGTTGGGAGTGAGGAGACCTGGTGGGATTAGGCCGACATCCCCACCTCACCGAGTGACCATTACAAGCACTACCCTGTCTCTGGGCTCTGAATGGGGATGAACATCCCTCAATCCCTTTGGGGCTGGAATGAGACACTGTGACGAGATGAAAAACATGGAAAGAGAATTTGTCTTTAAATTTTGGACTCTACAGTGTTATTCCAAAAATAAGTCCTTCTAGGATACCCCACAAGCAATTCATGCTTAGAGCTGGGGAAATAAGTGTCAGCTGGCCCTGTATGTTGGCCACACTCACAGCAGCAGAACCCAAACTTCGCCAGATACCAAGACGGCACCCCTTGCCACTTACATCAGTGTCTCTGCTAGTTGGCATTTAGCAGCCAAGTTTGAGAACCAATGATTTAGAGGAGGGGTAGGGAAGGTTCAGTTCAAGAACCTGATGCCATCTTCATGTGATTCTCTTGAGCCCTGGAGTGATGGCTCTGATAGATGAAACTATCAACACGTGCAGACACTGGGGAGCTCATGGAGAATAAGTTAAGGACCGTGAGAACTGGAGGCTGGACAATGGTTAGGAGGCTCGAAGTAATCTGGAGATAAGACAAAAGGGTGGATCTGAGATACAGGTAAGAGAATTAGTAGGACTGATGTGCTCTACTTGGGGAAGGAAGAGGTCCTGGTCAAGAGGTCAAGGTTCGGCTCAACAATCACCCCATTCTTGGGACACAAGATAGGAAAACATCAAGGTTGACTCTATAATTTGTGGCCCCCAGTACAAAGTAAAAATGTGGGGCTCCTTGTTCAAAAATAATTAAGAATTTCAAGATGGCGACAGCAGAGCCTTTAACCAAGCGCGGGGACCCTGCGCGGTTGCCCAGGTCGCACACCCAAGCACCAGCACTGAGGAGATCTTGGCCACTTGATAGAGCCGTGAGGAGTGGACAATACAGGGGGTGTGTGGAGAGAGACACCTAGAAATGAAAGGCCACTGGGTGATGACTTTGTCTCTTTGAAGGACTCACAGAAGTGCTAGCTGGGGTTATTGTAGGAGATTTTCCTGTTTGTCGGTGAACTCCTTGTAAATATTTGAATGGCAGGATTGCCCTGAGGGCTCTGGTTTGCTCAGGCACTAATTGGCTGCCGGGGAGTCAATGGCACCAGGGACTGTGGAGATGCATTTGGTGGAGGAGTCTGTGGAATGTGCCATTCTGGGAGTAGAAGGTGATAAGGGTTGTGTGCAAACTGCAATGGTGACATATGAAAATTTATCCATCCAAGTTCAGTTTGGCAAGTAGGAATTGCCTATTAAGGATTTAAGCGTTTATCGAATATTTGGAGGAGCTGAAGGAGCATATTTCAGGCGGCAAAACAGACCTGATTCCCTCAGAGACAGATCACCTCTGGGGAAATTCCACAAGTAAGGTCCCTCCGCAGAGGCTGCCGCCACTGCCCCCCATGCCCAAGACCCCACAGAGCGGGCACTGGAGCTGCGATGTCCAGGAGCCTCACGGGTTCCCATCTTGTTTGCCAGCAATAACCAAGGAAACACAGGGAGATGCCTGCCCTTCACTTCTACGGTCCAGATCGCATACCAGTGAATCGACCCGGCACAATGTCATCTATTTCTAGAATCCTGGCTCCAAGGGAGTCTGAGAAATCTTGGTTTGAGTTTTTCAGTCTCTCCAAAGAAAGGAAAGGTAGAAGGAAGTTTCAGCGAAATAGTCTAGGGTTACAATCGTAGCCGGTTTTGTCATCCCTAATTGCCTGAGAGCATGATAACTTTCTGAATCTGTAGCTGATAAGTTCAGTTTGGCTGCTGGTTGGTGAAAGCCAACCTGCGGGGCTTTGAAGAGCATCGTCCCCTACAGCAAGACCTGTCTTCCACTCACCTCACCTGCTGCACCTTCCCCTCCTCCTTCTCCCTCCCTCTGCCTTTGCTGGGTCCCTCTCCCACCCTCTGTCTTTCCTCCTTTCTCCTCTCCATTGCTCTCCCTCGCTCTTCATCTTAGCTACCCACCCAGAGTAACTGACCACGCGACAACACTGATGTACAACTTTAATATTTCCATTTCCTGAGAAAAGCTGCTTTGCGCCTCTTAGGAACTCCCTGGATACCCTAACCCTAACCCCAGTGCTAACCAGTATCCAGTTAAAGAGGGGAGGTAGAGGGATTGGGGCTGCTGAACATGGCTTCCCAGTCGCTGAGTCTGAAGTGGAGGGATTAATTCATTGGCTTCACTTCGATCTCCATCATCAAGAAGACTTTGGGGATGAAGAGGTACAAACTACTATGTATAAAATAAGCTACAAGGATATAGTGTACAACATGGGGAATATAACTAATATTTTATAATAACTATAAATGGAGTATAACCTTTAAAATTTGTGAATCGCTCTATTGTACATCACAGAACTTATGTAACATTGTACATCAACTATACATCAATTTTTTAAAAAAGACTTTGATTATAGGAGCAAGAAGTGTCCCTTGGCACCCTATTTAGGAGCCTAAGCCCCATGACTTAGGTCCCAACCTCTCCTGAGAATAGCTGAATTCTCAGTCACCTGCATGCGCTTCCAAATTAGCTTCAGAAACCAAAAGTTCTACTTCCTTCTCCAAAAGAAGGTCAGAATTGTCTCTCTGGATCAAACCATTGCTCCACACCAGTAAGGGTAGCAGAAAAACATGTGTTGGTCTTATTTTAACTTACAAATTTCCCTGGGGTGGAGGAAAGTTAGCAGGCCACAGGGCAGTCCCCAGCTATCCCACGAAAATCTCCGAGATCACCTGTTTGTATGCCAGGCACTGTTCTTGGCAGCAATGGCCTAAAAGTGAGGGAAACAGACAAAGCCCGGCCTTCCAGGAGCATATAGTCTAGTGGGGGTGGAGACCATAGACATGAAAACAAATGAATATCATTTCCGGTACAAAAGTGTTATGAAGAAAATAGAATAAGGTGATGGGATAAAGAGAGACTGCGGTAGGGGGATGCTATGCTAGGTATTAACGGTCAGGAAAGACCTCTTTAAAGAGAAAATATTTGAGCCGAAGCTGAATGGAGTGGAGGAAAGACCATGGTAAGATCTGGGTAAGGGTAGATCAGAGAGAGAGTGGCAGACAGGCCCGAGGTGGCCTTGAGCGCCAAGTGTTTAAGGAACTAGGAGGTGGGCGTGGCTGAAGGGCAGTGTGAGACGAGAAGAGGAGAGGCAGGTGGGCTGGGGGAAGGGGCTGGGGTCAGACCCCACAGGCAGGGATAATTAGTTTGAATCTCATACTGATGGTTTTAAAGAAGACATTCCACAAGTTGATTTCCGCTTTTAAACACTATCAAGTCTGGCCATGGTGCAGAACGTATATTGTACAGCAGTGGTCCCCAACCTTTTTGGCACCAGGGACCAGTTTTGTGGAAGACAATTTTTCCATAGGGGGAAGAATGGTTCAGGCGGTAATGCGAGCGATGGGAGGCGGCAGACGAAGCTTCGCACGCTGGCCCACGCCTCACCTCCTGCTGTGCGGCCCCGGTCCTAACAGGCTGCGGACCGGTACCAGTCCACAGCCCGGGGGGGTTGTGGACCCCTGTTCTACAGGGCAAGAGTGGAGGCAGGAAGACTAGTTAGCAAAAAATTGCAGAAGACTCAGCAAGAAATGATGGTGTTTACAGTATCAGAGATAATTGAAAATAATCAGATGAGAAACGCAAATCACTAACGAATCCAAAAGTTTTTTCTGGTGGATTAGATGCAGGGTGGTAGAGAAAAACATGCATGGAAGATGACCGTAGGTGGAAGCTTGAGCAACCGGGTGAATGGTAGAGCCTTTTATTGAGGTCAGCTAAACTGGGTGGGGAGGAATGCGAAGAGAGAGAATTCTGGATTCTGTGTTGGACGTACTGGGAGAGAGAAGCCCGAGAGGGATCCAAGTGGAGATGGTGAGCAGTCTGGAGCCCAGCAGACAGACCAGGGCGAACGTACAAAAGGATAGATGGAATTTAAAGCCATGGGAAGGGATGAGACTACCCAGCAAGTGAGGATGGATGAGAGAAGGGGACGAGGGAACTGAGCCCTGGGGCCAGAGCTGGCCTCATAGACACGCAACCTGTGTGGTTGTACTGAGCCCCAGGTCCCTTGCACCTGGTTCCATGCTCTGCGGCTGCCATCTTGCAATTCTTCATAATTGGGAACTAGGAGCTCCACATTTTCACTCCTCACCAGGCCCTGCAAATGATGGAGCCAGTTCTGCCTCAGACACTTCAAAGTTAAGAATCTGGTGGAGACGGAGACGCCATCAAAGAAAGCTCAGAAAGAGTGATTAATGGGGTAAGGAAGGCCCAGAGTATGGTATCAAGCCAGCCCAGAGATTATTTCTAGGAGGAAATGGCCAACTGTGTCAAACACCGCAGGACACTGGAGTGAGACAAGGACAGCAATCGATGCACCCTTGGTCAAGTTCCCGACAATCAGTGACTTTGACGATGACCTTGGAAGCATATACAGAAGGAGGCCCCCTCATCCTACAGCCCACACCTCTTCTCTTCCCACTGCCCGCTCGCTCCATTTCACAGAGTGAGAGGCCTCACACACATGCATGTCAACATGCCAGTCCAGACATCCAAGCTCTGTTCTGGGCCTCCCTGCCATCAGCCTTCTGCAGAACAGCCACTAGGAGGAACCAGGAAGACAGGCGGCCCGGCCCTGGAAACAGCTCTGGCTATCCTTGCAGGGAATTTCACATTCCCAAGTGGTCTAGACAGCTAGCAGGGCCCAGGCTACAGGTGGGCAGACACCTCGGCAGCTAGAGCCCGACCAGAGCAGGACCCTGTAAGGTCCAGGCCTCCAAACGGTGGCCCCGTGCCCAGATCTAAGGGCAGTCCTGGAGGTGAAGACATGGGTAGACGGAAGCAACTTGTAGGTAGGAAAATGAGGTGGTTCTCATTCAGTTGCACATACTTTTCTCTAAGAAATATAAAAGTGAGTGTGACAGTGGGAGTAGATGTTAAGGCCTTGAGGAGAGAAAAAAATATTTGGGGGGAAAGGAAAGGAAATTTACTAGCTAGGCATAGCAGGCTTATCTGGGTCTGTTGAACATCCACCTAACGTGATTGTTCACAAATTTGAAGTAAATCCAGGCAGCTCAGTGGTCTCACTTTCCCCAGCAATGTTCAGGTGCCCGTGTACAGGTGCCAGGAAAGTGGCTTGTTGGGTTTAAACAGGGTTAGGGGCAGAGGAGTTAAGGGTGTTTGTTCCACAGCTCTGCGATGCCAGAATTAGCAATCTATGGTCAAGAGGACATAATGGAGGATTGATGGTGAAAAAGTGGTAGAACCAATGGAGTGGGAACTCACTGAGGGCAGAGAATTGCTGGAGTGGGTGCCTGCAAGTGAGACTTCAGAGATGGTACAGTTATGAGGGAAGACATGGTTTACTTAGGGCTATGAGCAGTTTCTTTCAAGAAACATTTTTTATCTGGAACCCTACTTTGTATCTGTAAAGACACAAAAGGTGATTAAATCATCCATCGCTTTCGTTATAATGCTGGGCATCTCAGCCCACAGAGGATGAGATATGGGGATAACTTTGTGATGACCAGAGATTGGTTAAATCCAGGGCTTTCTGGAGAGAAACAAGGGAAATGGACCAAGTTTACGGGTAGAAATGTAGTTATGTTGTCTGTGGGCGCCCTCTACTGGCACCTAGTCAGAATAGCCATCTGGGGTTGGAAGTTTTTGGGGGTGTGTGTGGGTGTGGGTATGTTTTAATTAACGACTGAAAACTTGCCCCTTATAGATATTTAGGGGCTATGGCTCAAGTGGGCAAGGAAACTTTAGTTACAGAACAAACACTGCGTCAGCATTTTAAATGTCACAGTCTCAGTTACATCATTTATGACTTTCCGATCCTCTTTACAGAGAGCCCTGCTTAACCCTAACCTTGAGGGTCTCTCCAATGGGATTGAGCTACTTGAAGTCAAGATCTTAATATTTTTTTATCTCCTTACATCCTGAGCCTAGTACTGTGCCCAGCATATTGTAGGTGTCTGATAAATATGTGTCAATCAAAATAGAAGGGCAATGAGCAAATGATCAAAGTGGTACAATGTCACAGAAGAAGGAGGGTTTAATCCTACTTGGGTAATTCAGGAAGGCTTCCAAGAGGAGAAGGGTGGTGGCCATGGTGATGGGGAGGGATAGGTAAAGTTGAAATGAATTCAGAAAATAGAAGAGCAAACCTAACGGCCAGATAGAGACTCCACAAGGCAGGGATTTTTGTGTGATTCTGGAAAGAACTTCCCTGCTATATGACTGACAGCTGTGGCTCCCAATCCTTCCCGAGAAAGTATGAGCAAGAATCTTAAAATTTCATAAAAACAGAGAGAGGAAGCTAGCATGGCAGATTCAGGCAGGCTGAAGGAAGAATCTGGAAGGATTTTTAACCATGAGTACTGAAAAAAAAAAAAAAAAGAGAACAACAATTCAAGGTTTAAAGAAGATTCCCCATAATTTTGTTTTTACTCTAAACTGTGCGACCTCACCGGAAATTCAGTTCAATAGATAATACAGAGCACTTTTACAATGATGGCATTCTTTTCTCAAAATGCCTTGTTTTCTCAGACACAGAGCGTGGGACCAGGGTGACTTTTCTGGTTTTCATACTGAGTATCTCGTATCTCAGGAACCCCCTGAGTCCCAGGCAAATTGGGACAGCTGGTCACCCTAGCTGAGCTGGGGAACTCAGAACAGCTCAGATGGAGAAGGCTGGAGCCCAAGCTGGTCTCGGGACAGAGCACAAAGGGCCCTGGCTGAGAACGGACAGGGGGTGCCAACTTACTCTGTACCTGTGATCATCATAACCCTGGGTTGTGTGCCCAGGGAGATTCCTCACCCACCAGCAAAATGGGTTTCTGGGTTCTGAACGACCAAGTGCCCAGAGGAAAATGCAGAAGAACAAGGAGGGGGAGAATGCACTCACAAGAACCCTTGGGTTGCAACAGCGGAACTGAGGCCAAGGAAGACAGAGGTCTCATTTGGAAGGTCCTGCTGTTTCTTCACAATTGTATCTAAAAATAATGGCCTGGAAATGAATAGTTGGCCACATGCGGGATTCTTACAGAACTGGAAAAACTAATCTGCTGCTGCTGTAACTCACACGTAAGACATCACAGACATTAACCATTGACCCCAGTGAGGCCCAAACAAACAGCATGCAACCTCACTTCGATGGCCAGAGATACTTGTGACAGTGGGAGACGTCTGCAGCTCTGGCGGAAGCGGCTCCACAGCAATGGAGGAGGGTCACCCAGGTGGTGCACAACCCAGAGTCACTCTTTTCCTACCCAGAGTAAGAGGAGTATGAGGAACGGCCCCTATCACAACAGCACGGAGACAGGGACCTCTCTACAGCAAGCGTCCTGCAGGACACTTACCAGAAGCTCCTCCTTATCCTTATAGGAAAGTCACAACTCAGGTACTTTACCAACTTAGGAAAGAAATGGCAAAAACAAACAAAACAAAAAAAAAGGAAAAGCAAGAGGAAAGGAAAAGGACAAACGATGAAAAGTGATGTAGCTGTGTAAACAGAGTGGATGAAATTTGTATGCCTTAAGGAAGGGCTGCAGAGTCAAAGACTGGAGGTAAAGGAGTCAGAAACAAGACGTGCCAGGCAACCCCAGAGCAACAGTGCTGTGGTGAGCCGGGGGCTGACGCTGGGCAGCAAAGAGGATCACCAGATGCTGAAAAGGCCATTTGTCTAAAGAAAAAAGAGAAGAACTAAACTGGACCAAGACAAACTAAACTAGCGCTGCTGGCTGGGGCTTTCACCAAAGACTGGGCTAGAAGGAGGTGATAGCGTACCCACGTTGTAGTCATGCGCTTGGCGGCAGTGATGATGACAAATGATATTTACAAAGCACATGCCGATGTCTGCTGTTATGCTAAGGGTTTTACCAAGATCGTTCCTTTAATTGTCACAATAGCCATATGGGTTAGCACTGTGATTATGCCCATTTTACAGATAAAGAAAGTGAGAACCAAGGTCACATGATTAGCAACTAGTGACGGTAGAATTTACTTTAAGGTAACTTTCTAACTACCATACCATGCACAGTTGGCTCATGTCACTGTAGCTAGTTCAGACTTTGTTAGAAATTTTTTTGGTCAACTTTATAAAAATCATTTTTAAATATGAAAAAATATTTTATATCAGCATCAGAAACTTCATACTGTACCACTTCCTCTTTCACTTTGAAACTCTCAGACCAACAAGGAAGCCTACAGATGGTTCAGAAGCCATAGGCCAGGGTGCCAGCAGTAGAGTATCACTAGCCCCATCTGGAACATCTGTGTGTACACATTTTGGAGGTGGGTGAGTAGCATAAGGAGGCAGTAAAGCAGCTGTCACAGGGCACAATATTGAGAATGTTCCTTGAAAAGGACCTGTCATGTAGAGGTGAGCAAATACATGTCACATGAATGAATGAATGAAATGAAAATGATTGGCCTCGGTGTACTGAAGCCACCATCATTATATATAACTAGCAAAAAAATATGAGTGGTCATAGAATTGTGTTTTCATTTATGAACTAAAAGAATTGATTCTCAGCACCCATGTTCTTTGAACACTGTTTTTAGAAAAATTACAATGCCCAGTTGCCACTAATAAGTATGAAATTTATTCACAGGCTACCTGAGGAGTTGTATACTGATAGATTGCATATACTTACACTCTCTCCTTAAAAGACTTCATGGGTTTTTCATCTTCAAATAGAAAACTCATTTGCAATGAACACATAAATTTATACCAAAGACAAAGGAAAATATAAGTCTGCTAATTGAATGGGTGAAAGCTGTGATTGAGCTTCAATTTAGCTCTGAGTTTCCTGGCAGACAAGGCAAAAAAAGAAAATCAATAGGTTTCACAATTGTCTTAACAGAAAGGAGGAAGCATCCCAGTCCCTCAAAGGAGACAAAGTACGAGCACTGAATTCTCAGTGAATTTTCTCACCTAGGGTTACACATGGGAGTCGCCTGCATTGTTCATTTCTTGTTCTCATTTTTACAAAATAATCAGGAGCAGATTTCATGAAATCGTTACCTGCGGTGATGATTAAAACTGATGGTGTGACAGACAAGTGCAGCTTAGTGAGCCCATCTGTAAGGATGCCAAGGTAATGTAGCCCAAGTACAGCTTCTAGTTTGAGCTGAGGTTAGAAATCAGATTATCTATAAAGAAAGGAAACAGGTGTTTGCTAAACACCTAACGTGTTATGTGCACGAAATGTTTTCTTCCTCTCAACATACATATTATTAATTCTGTTTAATAGTTAAGTGAATGTTTTACTGGGATTTACTGCAAATCAGCAAAGGGGTCCCAAGCTCACGCACTCTTTTTTGTACCACACACACATTCCTGCGCTCCTACACTCCTATCAAGAAAAGCCAATGGGCAATTCATCCCTTAGACAAGCTTCTGTCGGTGCCACTTTTTACAGGCAATTCGAGTTAATTCTCTCCAGAGAGGGCCTAGAGCGCTGGGGTTGCACATTACTGATTAAGGAGAAATTTCTTTGTTTAAAAACCAAGCAGACGGGAATAAAGATGCAGACCTACTAGAGAATGGACTTGAGGACACGGGGAGGGGGAAGGGTAAGCTGGGACGAAGTGAGAGAGTGGCATGGACATATATACACTACCAAATGTAAAATAGATAGCTAGTGGGAAGCAGCTGCGTAGCACAGGGAGATCAGCTCGGTGCTTTGTGACCACCTAGAGGGGTGGGATAGGGAGGGTGGGAGGGAGGGAGACGCAAGAGGGAAGAGATATGGGGATATATGTATATGTATAGCTGATTCACTTTGTTGTAAAGCAGAAACTAACACACCATTGTAAAGCAATTATACTCCAATAAAGATGTTTAAAAATAAATAAATAATTAGTTAGTTAAAAAAATAAAAGGCAATCAATCAGTTGGTAGGTTTGACTCAAATCTCTCAACTTCAGGAGGCTTCACTGAGCTCACCACAAAGGAAGTCCACAGTTTCTAGATCTGTGAGTCTCTCTGGTTAAATGGCCTGGGAAAGGATTATTACATTCTCCTTCCAGTGATAGGCAGACTCAAGGTCTCCCAGGAGACAAGATGTCTACACTGTGACTAAAACGTGACAGAGCCTTAATTTAGCTCTGAGCTTCCCGGCAGCCAAGACACAAAGAGAAATACAATGAGTTTCACAGCTGTCTTAACAGAAACGAGGAAGCACGCCAGTCCCTCAAAGGAGACAAAGTGTGGGCTAAAGCACGGGCAGGAATCGGGTGGTAGTAAGGGAGCCCTAAGTAGAGAGGGCTCCAGGCGGATGAGAAAGGGCAGGGAACTGAAAAGGACATGGCTGGGGTCTAGAGTGTGCGTGCGTCTGCTTGGGGAAGCATCTGTGGCAAGAACAAGCAGGCAGGTGTAATCCCTTCACAAGGAGGGGCTACAGAAAATTATAGAGTTTTTTCTTCTCCAAAGGAACAGGGACCATGTACAGGAAAATCAGTCTGAGAAGGATGGCAAGTCTGGGACTCACTGAAGAATATACACAACTATATCTTAAAGATATATCTATAGATATCTTTTATCTATAGATATATAGATAAAAATGAATGGCAGTGTTGGGGAGAGAGGTGGCGGGACCAGCATGCCGATTCCTAGGAGCCCTCCTGTGGCTCCCATGGCTGTTATCACAGGACTGGTCTTGATGTCCTGTAATTGTTTCTCTGTCTATGCCGCACTAGCCTGTTAAGCCTTGCAGGAGCAGAGAGCAGGACTGCCTTTAGATTTGCTTGCCAGACCTATGGGTGTCATTTTGTGTGTGTGTGTAAAGTGATTTTGATTTTTTAGAACGTATTCAAAGGAAGAACAAAAAAAGCTTTCAAGGAGAAAAATGGTGATGAGTAAAGCATAAGACAAGAAATGTAAATTATTTTCTCTCTTTGAGACTTCCATATCTCAGTTCCCCTCTGGGGACTCCACAAAACTTACATACCACCCCCAGGCTGGAATCTGTCCCATTGGCCTGCGCCTCACCCTGGCTCTCCCTGTGGTATTTCCCTGAGTCTCCATGGGCGCGCTTTTGTCTCAGTTGCTGTGCCAACGCTGAGGCTTCACATTAGCTCTTTACTCACTCCCTTCTCCTCTATCCGATTAAACAACCACAGAGCTGCCTCAGGAGAGGCATTTTTTCTTTCAAGCTGTCTTGTGTGTGATGGGACCATCATCACCACCTTAGTCTTCTTAACCAGTCCCAGCATCTTTCCAGCACCCCTATAATAAGCATCCTGCCGCTGACCACGTGTAGGTCCTGGCTGGTTGCAACCTCTGCAGCTGCAGGAGGGCTTTGCACCTGGCTGCCGACTGCCAAAGAGCATGTGCCGCCAGACCTTGTGCCAACACGCCTGGCCAAGCACTGGAATTTGTTTTAGCTTTGAGTATTCTCAATAATGTAGTTAATACTTGTTCACTATAGAAACTCTGGAAAATACTTATAAAGTAATAATACATACATGTGTGGGTATACCTCACCCATAAATCCTTCACCCATAATTAGCTACTCCAGTTGACCCTTGAACAACACAGGTTTGAACTGTGCAGGTCCACTTATAGGTGAATTTTTTTGATAAATATAGTTCCTGTGTTTTCATTTTACAGATCTTTAAGTGCAGCGAAAAGTTTGTGTTCGATTGGAGATCCTTTTGCTATTTCAACATCTTGCCCCCTTGAGTGAGTCACTTATCAATTCCTTTGTTTCTGAGGCAGAGATAGTAGTACTCAGATTTCTGGCTGCACGGAATGGGGAGGGAGGGTCCTGCGCCCCTAACCACCCCCCCATTGTTCAAGGGTCAACTGTATTAACAAATTGTATATCTCCTTCCAGATTTTTGAGTGTTTATTTACGCGTTTGTTTCTTTGTTCATTTTATATACAATAATAAAATAACTTCTCATGTAACTACCAATAACGTTAGTTAGGTACATTTGGAGCTTCCCAAATGCATTTCCCTTTCTTTTCCCTACAGAAGTAACAACCATCCAGAACTTTATATTAGTCAATTCCTCATTTTCCTTTATAGTTTTGCCATATACATACACAGTTTTTAAGCTTCCTGTAAATGAATCCCCATTCTGATCTTCTGTGACTTCCCTTTTCTGCCTAAAATTAAGTTTTTGCTATTCAGACTCATTGAAATATATGACCACAATTAATTAGTTATTGCTCTTGGGTAGCATTACATTTTATAAAGATACTACAATTTATTTATCTATTCTGTTAGTGATGGGCACTTGGGTTGTTTCCTGCCCCTTGTTATTTCAAGAAATACTACTGTGGAACTTCTGTACATCTCTTCTTGTTCATACACACAGTAGCTTCTCCAGGGGACAGTCTCCAGAGGGAAATGGCTGCTTCGTAGAGTTTGTACATCATCAGTTTCACTGAGCAATGCTAAATTGTTTTCCAAAATCGTTTTATTCTTAGTGTCTGAGAGTTCCTATTGCTCCGTGTCCTTGACAACACTTGGTATTGTCAGAATTTTTCATTTTAGCAATTTTGGTGGGTGAGATTAGGTATGTCATTGTGCTTTTAATTTACATTTCCTAATTACTGTGATTAACCATATTTCCATATATTTATTGACAGTATTATTCCTATCCTGTAAAATGCCTATTCATGTTGTTTCTTCATTTTTTAAACTATTTTTTGATTCATAGGACTTATTTATATATTCAATTCTCTCTGTCTCTGTGGATCTCTGTATCTATCTATGCATCTGTTTATCTAAAACTATACTTTCAAATCTGACAGCTTTTAACAAGAATAATAACCTACATTGGAAATTGGTCTAGTTACAGGGTCTTAAGTAACAAATATTTTTATTCCCTTTACTCTGATTTTCTAAAGAGCAAAACTAGATTCCATATCGGACAAATAATGATTTATCAAGTGGAAAAAAGCCCTCCACTACTGTTGTTTTTCACTTTACTACTTGGGAGATTAGAATAATGAATTTTTGTTTCTGGATAATTTTTTTTCAACATTGAATTTCAGAGGGGAAAAAAAAGTTGAAAACAACTGTCCCTCCATAGTCACTTTTTTAATGTATCTCAGAGTCATATGCTCTCTAGGGCCCATTGTCCCCTCATTTGGCTTAGGGGAGCTGAGAAAAAAGTAAGACGTGCCTGCAACTGGATACAACGTGGGTGGTCCTGAAATTCACCCAGAGATCTTCCAACTAAGCACTCCCCAGCAGCCGGGCAGGAAGGGCTTTCCCTGGATGGTCAATACCCTCTCAATAGAACACCTACATGCCAGCCTCTGGATGTGCCATACCCTTGGACAGTGTGCAAGAAAGGACACTGCATCCTAGAACCCACCCTCTAGGGCTTACAGTTCAGTTAGAAAGACAAATAAATGAAAGAGTAAAAGATATGAGTAACACTACATGAAAGAAATGGAAGGCTATCATGATTTTAACTATTGGACTAAAATTGAAGATGACAAAGGATCGAAGGAAGAAGTATGTGCTCTTGGCTCCACCTCAAGTCAAGTCTGTTGGCTCTGCATTTCCCTTGCCTCCAACCCCTGTTCCCTCCTAGGACCAATAGGTCAGACACAGGGTAGCTTGGGTCACGTTCTCCCACGGCTTCCAGACCCATGGTGTGGTCTCTGGTCAGCCTCCCATCCACTGGGGCCCTCCCCACTCTCTGAGATGGAAGTACAGAGGAGGGTCCTCCACCCTCTCTCGGAGACTTCCACTTTCATTCCAGCCCTGGCTCAGCACTCACAAGATTCAGAGGGAACTAGAAGTGCCGCTCACCAAAAAGACGTTGGAGCCCCTTCCTGGGCCACATCATGGATCAGTGTCTTGCTATTTCCCTAAGTAAGTGCTGAACCTGGTGTCCTCCTAGGGCACTGCCCATTCCCTGAAGTTATATCTTACTAAGAGCCTCTTGAAAGTTGACCTTGACAATGAATCATGAGGTAATACTTGGATTCCAGTCCCAAGTGACCTGATAACCACACCCTCTTGGTGAGGATCTATGCCAGTGGTTTTCAACTAGGAGAGATGTCTCTCCCCAGACATCCAGTAACTTCTGGAGATATTTTTGGTTGTCACAACTGATGGTGGTAGGGGAGTGCTACTGTCATCTAGTGGATAGAGGCTGAGGACGCTGCTAACATCCTGTAATGCACAGGATAGCCTCCATCACTGAGAACTAACCAGCCCAAAATATCTGTAGTGTCCAGACTGAGAAACCCAGAACTACTCCTGACTGGCCCAGGCTGGAAAAACCACAGGTCATGACTCCCTGTCATGACTCCCAGCTCCACACATTTTTTAATAGACGTGAGCTTCTTTGGTTATTCTTAAGTCAGTTCCTACAGTCACACCTGGACACAGGGTGCTGGAGAAGGGACCAGAGGTCCCATGGCTGAGTCAATGACTCTCTTCCCTCAGAGGGCTCAGCCAGTGACCTGAATTCTCATCAACGTGACACTCACAAAAAGTATTCTGGCTGCAGTCCAATCTCTTGGGGGGACAAACTTGTAAATGGCATGGATAATGACAAGGGCTCCTCTGTATTTCATTATGTAATTATGATTTTTTTCATTAAAAAATACTAAATAATATCATCTGCTTGTACTCAATCATTCATTCAGTCAACAAATATTTGTTGTGTGCCCACTAGGACCCAGCACCATGCTCTATGCTAGATGAATGGTAATTGTCCAAGTTTACTAACCTAGACCACAGCTGGACTTCTTGATCAGGTGAGATGGAGGGCTGGGAGCTTATTAAATTGCAGATGCTTGGGTCTCCCTTCAGAGATTCTGATTTTACAAGTCAGGGTGATGCCCAGGAATCTGCATTTTTAGTGAGCACTTGTGGTGACTTCTAACACAGGCTAACTATGGGACCATGTTTTAAGAAACGTTGGTAGAAATCATGAAATCTACCCAACATTATCCCAGGTCTGAGATTATGCAGACCTGCACTTTAATGTGGTAACGTCCTCTATCCCTGAAAAAAATCATTTAACCATTTAATCAATTAATCATTTAACCATTAATTGTCTCAAGCTTCCATTTTTAAAAGAAGGAGAATAAGACTTGTTCAAACACGGATCGTGAGAAGGTAGAATGACCCCACATAAATAGAAGCAAGACACTTTCAAAAGGAACAGAACCATAGAAGTTTTACTTTTAAAAACAAATTTTTTATGACATACAATAGAATGAGCATTAGCCAAGTACATTGATATCAACAGTAGTTAGGAGAAAACCCTCTGATTATGTAAAATCTCTCATTCTCTGAACCGACCTGCAATGATTCTCAGCTTGGTTAGGGACCACTAATCCTCCCTGGTTACCAAGATAAATGGCTTCTCTGATTACTCTCAATTTTCTTTCAAATTCTTTCTCAGACCTATATCATTAACACTCAGATATGTGACTTTGCAGTGGACCCCTTGCTTTAGTAGCTCATTAACCACTGTTAGAAGCCCAAGTTTAAACCTGTTCCAAGCAAAACTTTTCCAAGCCATTAGAAACACCTTAATACTTATCTCTGTCTATTATCAAGGAAGTTATCTCACTATACAAGCATAAGGTCAAAACACAGGGAATCATTTCCAGCCCAACTGCTCTATTCTAAATTACTGGGGTCAATTTAATAGTAGAAGGAACCCATATAAAGAAACTCATGATAACAATTATAGAACAGATTAAAATCAATGTATCACATGAATGGACCTAGAGATTATCGTACTAAGTGAAGTAAGCCACAGAAAAAGATAAATATCATATGAAATTGCTTATATGTGGTATCTTAAAAAAAATGATACAAATAAACTTATTTACAAAACAGAAATAGACTCACAGACATGAATACAAACTTACGGTTACCAAAGAGGAAAGGGTAGGGAAGAAATAAATTAGGAGTTTCAGATTAAAATATACACACTACTATATATAAAATAGATAACCAACAAGGACCTACTGTATAACACAGGGAACTATACTCAATATCTTGTCATAACCTATAATGGAAGATGATGTGAAAAAAGAATATATATGTTTATATACATGTACAATTGAATCACTTTGTTGTACACCTGAAACCAACACAACAGTGTAAATCAACTATATTTCAATAAAAAATTTTTCTAAAAATCAATGTATCACCAACATCATTAACGAGAAGAGGTATGAATTAAAGGCCAGAATATCTCAGAAAACATACCAGAGTCCCCTAAGGTAATTAATCTAAAATGTATTCTGTCCCTTTAATTAAACGTGTCTTTGTTATACCTTCAAAGGCCTCTATATTCCTGTCTTGTCCACACTATTTACTTTTTGCTACAAGTAACACCACCTTAGCCCCGAGTCCACAGAGAAGGTCTGGGGACCCAGTGGGCTCATAAAACAGAACACCTTGCGTTCCTTTACAGATCAAGCATTTCCAAAGACTGCTACCAAAATCCACTCAAAATATGGATGAGTGTCCAAACAGGAGGGAAATTATCCTTCCATGATAAACAGAGAAAAACTCACCATGTTTTGTGAGATCTGTAGCCTTAGTCCATCCCAAGTACCCCAGATCCCACACACCAAGGAGCTCCATTCCCGCCACCTCCAAACAAAGAAGAACCCCTCCCCAGCACTTGGGAACTCTGAGCCAACATATCAGTTTGAATGCAAATTTTACCCCAAACCCAGCTCTGCGGACAGATTCATTTTTAAGTAGACTATGCTCCCTGCAGACCAACATGCAAATGGTGGGAACCCAAGTATGAGAACCACAAAGGCAGCAAAAAGACATTGACCATACCTATTTTCCCAGCCTCCCCTCGCAGGTTGAAATCCCAGTTTCTTGGCAACTTCAGGGACATTTTGCTTCTGGTTTGGGTGAGTTGCTGCTGAAGCAGGGAGTCTGCCTCAATTCACGCCCTTCTTGGCTTTTTGATCTTCTTGCCTCACAAGCTTGTGTGTGTGTGTTTTCCCCTTTACGATTGCTTCACAAGCAATCTTGGGTTTGAGGTTGATCTGCCAGCATGTCTTCTCCTTTCTCAGATGAAAGGTCCATCCATCTGTCACCAGGGATGGCACCCAAACCCGCCCACGGTCCCTCGGGGGGCTGGTACCTCGTGAAGTGTGCACCCTGCTTTTCCTGCTTTCAGTATTACCAGAAATATCCCAGTTGACACTTCACTCTGCGTCATGGGAAGCAAAGCTCCTGTTCGAAAGAATCTCAGGCCTCACTGAGGCGAGGTCGTGATAAACAACGGCTGCCTCTTGGCTTTTTTTTTTTTTTTAACTGTCTGCTTCCTTGCATTTGAGGAAGTGGGTGGTTGTTCAGTGTAGATGATACATTATAATCTCTTTCTTGAGAAAATGGTTTTTGGAAATGCTTATATAAGTAGAGTGAGTGCTCTTGGGTTATAAGCCTAGAGGTTTGATTAAAAGAAAAAGAAAGGAAAATTCTAAGACTCTGGCCATCTACCTCTAAGACTCCCTTCTCATTGAACAGAGTGGGCTTACAAAAACGGTCAGTAACACAAAGAGCATTCCCCCAAAGTCACCTTCGTTTAGGTCACCTTCTTTTAGTCACCTTCTTCCTGCTATAAGGCCCACATAGTAAGTTCTCCACCTACTCAGGACAAAGGTTCCAAGCGATCTCAGCCTGATGTCAGGAGGGTTCTGATGTATTTAGCTAATAAGTGAGCTTTAGCTGGGTAGACCCACTTAAGTGTTATAATGGTTCTTTGACCTTGTGTACAGGGTGTGGGTTTGGGAATCAGACTGATATGAGTTCACAACTCAGTTCTTCCACTTCCTAGCTCTGCAGCTTTTAACAAGCAACTGAATCTCTCTGGGCCTCAGTATCCTTAGCAGTAAAATGGGTTGATAATAACCATGACTGCACAGAGTGGTGAAGGCATCTAGTACAGAGCTGGACGCATAGCGGTTACACCACAAACGTCAATTCAACCCTTATTCCATTTAGTTCAGTTCCGTGACAGGCTTTCATATGTTCAGCTGGGCCAGACTAACCTAGTGATTAAGTATTTGGTCCCAGAGCCAGACTGCCTGTGTTCAAATCCTGGCCCAACCACTTTCTTGCTGTGTGACTTTGGATAAGTTTCTTGACTCCTCTGTGCTTCAATATTCTCATCTATAAATGAGGCAAATAATAGGACCTACTTCAGAGGGCTATCATGAGGCTTATTAAAGATAGTAGATAATAAAGACTAATAAGGCTATAAGGTAATGGGACTAATAAGATAGTAGGTAAGCGTGCTCACAAGAGTCACTACTGGCCAGAATATGAGCTACACATCCTTGGTCCATTCATTCTTCAGCCCTCCTGGATGACTCTGCTACACTTTCTTCTTTGCCCCTGTTGATGACCTGGCTTCCTGTTCCATTGAGAAAGTTGATGCAACTGGAGGAGAGCGTCTGCAAGCTCCCATCACTGTAGCGCCCTCACGTCCATGCATGGAAGTTCACACACTCAATCTTCTCCCAGTTCCGAAGGATAAACTGTGTTTATCACTGTGTCATCACTCCTCCATCTTTACTGCTTCATCAGTTTCTTCTCTCTCTTGGATCATTCCCACCAGCATTCACACTTATTCTTTTTTATACTATAGTTTAAAAAAATCTCTCTCGATGTCATTTCCCCCTTTGGCTACAGCCCCATTTCTCTCCTTCATTTCTGAGCCAAGCTTTCATAAGAATCGTCTATACTTGCAAACACTTGTCCTACTATTCTCTCCTGAATCTTTTCAGTTGACGTTTTTGCTCCCATGACTCCACTGAATATATTTTGATCAAGGACATGGACCACATCCCTGTCACTGAACCCACTGGTCAATTCCACACGTCATCTCACTTTGACACATTTGATTACTTTCTCCAACCCTAAGCCCTCTCTCCGCTTGGCTCCCAGGGGTCCTCACGGGTGTGGTTGTCTGCCTGCCGTTCTGCTCCATTTCCATTTCCTTGCTGATTCCGTCTCATCTCCCTGACCTCTTACCATTGAAGGAAACCAGGATCCACTCACTGGACTACTTTTCCATCTATACCCACACCTTGGTGAGCTCATCTGTCTCAAGGCTTTAAATGCCATGCATCTGTTGATCCCTCCAATGTAGATTTTCAGCCCAGACTGCCCCCTGAACCCCAAATCATACACATCTCTGCTTATATAACAAATAACCACCTCAAGCTAAACTGTCCAAAACTTATATCCGGGGGACCAGGCTGAAGGAGCAGGGGTGACCTGAGGCATATTCTTCTCATTGTGAATGAAAGGAGTGTAAGAGGGAAGAACCATATATGCATATTTAAAGCCTCTGCTCTTATCATATCTGCTCATATTCCGGTGACCAACACACATCACGTGACCAAGTCCAAAGTCAGTGAAACAGGAAGTACACACAGCCCGGGGGTGGGGGGAAAAAGGAGTAAATGTTTGCTGATCAATACTCCAATCTATCACACCAACACGGCTCAGCTACCCTCCAAGCACCCCAGGGGTGCTGGATTCCTCTGAACTTGACTCAGTCAGTTGGAGACTTCGGAGCGCCCGCTTGGCATTACTGCCTGCCTGACCCAAACAGCACTTCTCTTTCTTATCCTGACTTGGGGTGGAGGCAGGGGTGGATAGCCATCCTGAGTCCCAGCCCAGCAACATCTCCACAGGGAACTTGACATCATGCAAAGGTTCAATCCTGGGACCTTAAACTCAAGAACTCTGAAAATATCTGGAAGGTAGCATTTAGAAACATGGAGAGAACTTTCCTTACTCTTCAGGGTAGGTTCCTGTAAGTCTTGGGAAAATCTCGTGACTGATGGGGAAGTTGTTCATGAATACTTGGAAAGGCAGCCAGAAGAAAAGCACCCCTGGAAAGACCCAGCACAGCTGCCTTCCCTCCGAAAAGCCTGCCCTGGAGCAGACAGCTACTTGGGTAGGGGTGACGGGCAGCGTCGCTGCAGCGTTGCTCCCCAATTCCTGACCTTCAGAAAATGAAGAACTAGATGTCTCGTCTGGTTCCAAAGTTTGAATCAGCATCTGCCATAGCAAAAGGAGAAGCAAACATTCATTCATCTATTTGCTTACTGAATGCTAACCATTAATTAAGGATTTAATTTTTTTACTGGACATTGGTGGAATGTTCATGAACAAGCTGACTTTGTTTCTGCCACCATTCAACTTACAGTCTGTTGAGAGAGAATAGTTAAGTCAACAATTAAATACTACATGAGAAGGGTATGTTGGGGGCAGTTTGGGGAGTATGGGACTTTATCTTGGAGGGACCTAATTGGGACTTGGGGTTGTGAGGGAAGGCTTTCTGAAGGAAGTGTCTTTTATATTAAGGCTTCATGAATGAGTTAGGGAAGCAAAAGTGTTGCAGAAGTTTTCCATACGAAACAAACAGCATGCAATAGGCACAGAGGTAAGAACTCATCAGGCTTCCCTGGTGGCGCAGTGGTTGAGAATCTGCCTGCCAATGCAGGGGACACGGGTTCGAGCCCTGGTCTGGGAAGATCCCACATGCCGCGGTGCAGCTAGGCCCGTGAGCCACAATTACTGAGCCTGCGCGTCTGGAGCCTGTGCTCCACAACAAGAGAGGCCGCGATAATGAGAGGCCCGCGCACGGCGATGAAGAGTGGCCCCCACTTGCTGCAACTAGAGAAAGCCCTCGCACAGAAACGAAGACCCAACACAGCCATAAATAAATAAATAAATAAATAAAAACGAAAGAACTCATCAGGTTGCTCCTGAAAAGGATGAAAGGGGAGGGATGGGGGAGAGACGAAGCTGGAGAGGGAGACCAGGGCTGGATCGTGGTGGATCCCTGGGAAGACTTTTGACTTTACACTGGAGGAAACAGAAGCTACTGGGGAGTTTTTATTAGGGTAAGGATGCGGAGGCTGTGGCAGGAATCCAGGTGAGAGTGAGAGCGGGGGAGACGTCAATGGCAGTGTTCAGGGAAAGAAGGGGAAACAAGGCAAAAGCCATCCAGGTGGTAGGATTGATGGCCCCGGGGAGTTTCTATGGGAGAAAAAAGATGCCCACGGTCCTGGCCCCAGTCCCTGCAGAGATGGAGGCTCCAATCACAGAGATGGGGAGTGGACAGAAAGAGTGAGGGTTACTAATGAGGAGGGAGAGTCAAGGTACCTCAAGGAGAAGATGGTGGGCTCTGTCAGTCCAGGGGAGGTTGCATTTAGAGAGCTACGGGATGCTTAGTGCAGATGTCCTGCAGCTGTGGGAGCCCAGAGCTCACGTCCATTCGTTCCCTCATTCACTCCATAAACATTTATCCAGGACTGTGCTGGATGGATGCTGAGTAAACAGGATGGTTAAGAACCTGGCCTAATCCTCAAATGACTCAGGAGAGAGAAGTGTAAACATAACGGCAGTGCCATTGGAGACAAAAAATATAGTGTACGCACGGGGTAGGGTGGAACATGAAATGTGAGCTCTGCTTGGGTGGCCAGGGAAGGCTTCCCAAGAAAGGTGACCCAGGAGAGAGCAGGCAGGCAGGAATCATGGTGAGGGAGAAGGAGGAAGATGTTACTGGCTGATGAAACAGCAGAGAGCTGCTACAACACCAAACCCACTTAGGGAAGAACTAGGAATGGTATACGGCTACG
The DNA here is from genome assembly GCF_028564815.1 of Eubalaena glacialis. Lineage (NCBI taxonomy): Eukaryota > Metazoa > Chordata > Mammalia > Artiodactyla > Balaenidae > Eubalaena > Eubalaena glacialis. Next base: position 59,380,093 of record NC_083729.1, on the reverse strand, counting down.
GGGTAAGGCTGGAGGAGGAGGAGACAGACAGATGGGCCGAGGGGGCAGGGCCGCTAGGCCAGGACCTCAGGCACTGGTTGAGGGGTTGGACTCCACTCTGAGGTGACAGTCATTGGAGGACTTCGTATACATTCCTTTTATTGTTATTTTTACCATTATAGAAGTCTATGCAAGTTTTAAATATGTATAAAGAAAATAAAAATCACTGTTACCATTTAAGATGTAATGAAAAATTTTCTCATTCTCGGCCTCCTCTCTGGATGTAGTGTATGTATATATATTTTTTTAACTTTATTAAGAAATAATTGACAAATATAATTGTATATATTGAAAGTGTACAACATGATGATTTGATATCCATATACAATGCAGATGTGTGATTACCAAGATTAAGATTATTTACACACCCATTACCTCACATAGTTAACATCGTTACTATTTTTGTGTGTGTGTGTGTGATCAGAATGCTTATGATCTACTCTCAGCAACTTTCCCACATATAATACCGTATTATTAGCTACAGTCACCATGCTGTACATTAGATATCGCATATCTGTATATATATTGTTTTAATTCAAAAATTACCATGCATGTTGTTTTATAAACTGCTATCATGCCTTGACCAAAAAATGAATAGTTATCTATCCTTAAGCATTTTCCTAAAACATCATTATTAATGGCCTCATAGTTTTTAATTATGTAATGAGAGCCAAATTTATTCAACAAACCCCTGTACCACTGAGCATTTGAGAGGTGCACAAAGTTTTATAATCTTATAGTTAAGTATCTGGGGAAATCCATTCTCCCACTTTTTCCCTCACCCCCAGGTGAATTCTTAGAGGTGGAAGTACTGTGAAAAAGGATATGAAAATGTTAAGACTTGACGTGTGTTTCCAAACTGTCTTACACAAGGTTCTACCAGTTTATGTTCACATCAGTGATATATGAGGGGTCCAGTTCCCTCATGGCCTGGCTAAAAGTTGACATTGTTTTTTTTTTTAAATCATTGCCAGTTATTCAAACAATTTTTTAATTAATAGTGAAACTCAAGTTACTTTTTAATGTGCTTACTGGCCATTTGTATGGGTCAGATATGTCTAGGTATCTATGTGTCTGAGTGACCTTGCAAAAGGAGGGTTATCTTATACCTTTATTTGTGACTTCCATCCCACTCACTCTAGGATCTCCTTCAGAAACTCTGGTTAGCTGCCTGCTCGTTCTTCATTTGTAGCCTCTTTGTCTTTCATTTTGTCACCTCTGTTACTGTCCTCTGCATTTCGAGACAGTTTCTCATGTTTGTCCTTCATCTCACTGGTTTTGTTTTTTTAATGGCTTTATTGAGGTATAATTTATGTACCACACAATTCACTCATCTAAAGGGTAAAATTCAATGATTTTTTTTACTATATTCATAGAGTTGTGCAACCGTCAACACAATTTTACAACATTATTGTCATCCCCCAAAGAAACCCCGTACCCTTTAGCAGCCCCTTCCCATTTCCCCCACCCAGTCCCAGGCAACCACTGATCTACTTTCTGTCTCTATGTATTTGCCCATTCTGGACATTTCATATAAATGGAATCATATGATATGTGGTCTTTTCTGACTTGCTTCTTTCACATAGCGTAATGTTTTGAAGTTCATCCATTTTGTAGCATATATCAGAACTTTATTTCTTTTTATGGCCAAACCATATTCCATTGTATGTATGTAGCACATTTTGTTTATCTATTCATCAGATGATGGACACTTGGCTTATTTCTACTTTTTAGGTATTATGAATAATGCTGCTGTGAACATTCATGTTCAAGTTTTTGTGTAGACATATGCTTTTGTTTCTCTTGGGTTTGTACTTAGCAGTGGAATTTCTGGATCATATGGTGACTCATGTTTAAACTCTTGAGGAACCACCAGAATGTTTTTCAAAGTGGCTGCACCACTTTATATTCCCACCAGCGATACAGGAGGGGTCCATTTTTTCCCCACATTATCCCCAAAACTTGTTATCATCTCTCTTTTCTATTTGAGCCATCCTAGTGGGTATGGACTGGTATCTCATTGTGGTTTTGATTTGAATTTCCCTGATGGCCAGTGATGTTGAGTGTCTTTCCATGTGCTTATTGGCTGGTTTGGTTTTCCAAAGCATAAGTTCTGCTTCTTGAAACATCCACAGATGTAGCCACAGGGAACGTGCATTTCTATAAGACCGCATTCAGCTAAAACTTAAGCCTTCAGTTTTGGCTTTAACTCTACTGTTTTGTTTTGGTTCCTTTAAAACCTTCTTTAAGGGGAAGCTGATGCACATTTTGCTGAATATCATTCCAAACTTTTGGCAGTATTTTTCCTATGTAATTCTGAAGTACCACTTTGCACTACCCACTGCCTGGCAAATTTTTAAGTGATGCTGGGTATGAAAACATAGTCGCATCTTACCGGTAGTGATCGGGTCTGCTGGAGAGAGTCCTTTGCCGCTGGATCTCTCCCTCTCCTTCTCCATCGCATACTCCAAGCTGTGGTTGCCGCCATCATCTGCATCATCATGGCTAGTGTAGCTGTTATTTTCTGCAGGGATTTATAGCAGTGCCTGGGAGGGGGTGGAAGGATGATACCCTAGCTACCTCACTGAGGAGTGTCAAAGAAATGTACGGCAGAGAAGGGGAGTTCAGTTTTCTGGATTCTCCACAGTTTGTGTCTCTGAGTGAAGAACAGACTCGAGGAGAGACACGCTGTGGGTGCCCACCTTTGTCAGGAAGTCTCTGCCCATGAGACGAAGTCGGGGAGGTTTCTCTGAACCCAGGTCCTTGTGTGATAGGACAGTGCCCTGGTGATCAGTAAAAGCTTCTCCTATGAGGACAGAGAAGAGCTTTGTTGCTAGTGCTGGCCCAACGGGTTTTGTTGTTGTTCTTAATAGAATTAATTGTACATTGCGGTGGACGGGGGTGGATAGAAACAAAGAGAAATCTTGAGCATCTTGGTGTCGGAGTTGAAACAAAAGAGGCTTTAATTTCACTGTCTGACAACAGCAAAATCGTGGGCTCTAGAGAGGTGGCTGAGGGTTGGCCTCCCTCCCACCTGTCTCCCACAGCCCCTGAAGAGTTGCTTGGTGAAAGGTTAAGGCGCTGCCCTTGGTGGTAGGTCCCTGAATCTAATGTCTTTCTCTCTCAGTAGTGACTGTGGGGTGGCAGAGGAAAGGGGAGCAATGGGAGGCACCTGCCCTAAGCAGGCAATAGAGGTCTTTGTCCGTAGAGAATTGAAAAAATATAACAAAACTGAAAGCCCTCGGCTTTCCTTTATTATTATCACCACACAGGATAATTCCAAATAATGTCTGTGCTAAAACTACTCCTCCCCTTAGCTGGACCCTTCCACCCCCCACCTTGGTAGGCCCGACAACCCCTGCTGGTTATCATACCACCTCGTCCACATGAGAGCTCTCTCCTTGCTGTGGAACCTGCCCAGGGCTCGTGTATTTTGATTGACTACATTGCCCACCTGCAAATATCAGCACCATCCCCCATCCTTCCCAATCCTTCCCACTCCAGCTCCCTGAGGATCTGAACGCCTATTCCAGCCCCACCCTACTTTCCCCAGCGGTAGTCTATAACAACCCCCCTCATCTCATGAGCTTTCCAGGAAGCCTGGAATTTGAACCAGGTGAATTGGTTCAGAAAACCTGCAGGACGCCATTCTAAAAAAAGCCTTGAACAACTGCATCTTAATGACTTTATCCTGCCAATTCAGGTAGAGCACCTACATTTAAAAAAAAAAAAAAAAACACAAAAAACCCCACACTTTGTTCTTTAAGCAGTTTTAAGTTTACAGAAAAATTGAATGAGAAGTAGAGAGTTCCCACATACCACCACCCCACCCTCCAGCGCCCACACAGTTCCTCCTTTCCCCGCCTACTAGTGTTACTGAGTGCAAGCTCGTACAGCTCACTGCACAACAGGCCAAGAAATTGAGGGACGAGCTGGTGGGGCAAGAAATAGTGATTTTATTTGGAAAGCCAGCAGACCGAGAAGATGGTGGACTCATGTCCCAAAGAACCATCTTCCCTGAGTTAGAGTTCTGGCTTCTTTTATACTGAAAGTGGAGGGGGGGTGGCTGGTTGTTGCAGATGTCTTGGTGTTGGAATCCTTTGTCCTTGCCTGTGTCCGTGTAGGTCTGGTCACAATGATCCTGTAAAACTCCACCAAGACAATTTTTATTTTCTGTTCTGCAACTTTTTATCTCTACATAAATGGAAAAGAGTTACACAATGAAAGGTCAGAGCCTTGAGAATGGGTTATCATGTATTATTTCAGGGTATAGACAACATTCTTTTACCAAAGGTGCAGAGGCAGCATGACAAAGCACAGGCAACAGAGCACAAGGGTTAGAGCTAAAGGAATAGATCCAATGTGGAGTCAGGTTTGTTCTTCTCTGTTACATTAGCATCTTGCATTAGTGTGGTAGTTTTGATACAATTGATGAGCCAATATTGATACATTTTTATTAACTAAAGTTGATAGTTCACATTAGGATTCACTCTTTGTGTTGTGCATTCTACAGGTTTGATAAATGTTTGATGACATGTATCCATCATCATGGTATTATACAGAATGGTTTTACTGCCCTAAAAGTCCCCTGTGCAGAGCACCCACTTTTGTGACACCCTCCAGTCTTGTTCACGCAGAGTTTTTTTTTTTCATTGCCATGATTTTAAAATCAAGAGATTCCTAAAGGAATCTGAGTTTCTGAAACAGCCAGCGATTCAGCCACATGCACCAGCGTGTCCACAAGATCACGGTCAGCAGAATCTCCGCAGAGGCTGACCCCCTTCAGACAGGTCAACTGTGCCAAGACCCTTCTCCTCCAGAGAGGCAGGGCCAGGTGCCATTTATAGTCACACTTGGACTGTTGTTTTCCTTAGAATAGATTTGAGAAGAAAAGTATGATACTTTGTACTCATGTCTCATTCAAAAGTGAGGAGAATAAAGGTAGTCTGGGAAGGTCAGGACGTTTGGAAGAAAACACATTTCTTTGTGGACACGAGTGAGCTAGTTTCATGTGCTTATATTCCCTGCCTGGCTCCTTTTGGCGCTGGAATGTGGGCCCCATATTGGGAGTGCAGTCGACCAGTAACTGTACTTTTAGTTACTACTCAACTGTGCAGGGTTAAAGGCCGCACCTTCAGGGATATGACTGATTTCACAGAATGTATGTCCTGAAGTGTGGCATTTAGAGACATCAAGAGAAAGACCTTTTTCATATGGATTTTAATAGTCTACGTCTTTAAGAGAGTTGTATTTAAAAGGCACAAGTTCAGTGTTTTACTCCCTTTCCCTTGGCTATATGAGTAAAACAGGAAAAAAAAAAAAATCCAAACTGGCAGAGGAAGAGACTCTACCCTCTGAACAATCTGTTTGGTTCAAGGGATGTGGTACCGGCATCTTGGCTCAGAGCCTTGTTCCTCCAGGCCTGAGCCATGAGGTGGACATGCCCTGCTCATTACTGATCTCACCTCCGCTAAGGCTCTAATGTTGATTCTGATGGCTGGTCACAGTTTGATAGTCTATTAACTTTTAGGTTTTCCAACTATCCCATAGCTAAAAAAAATTATATATACACTATGCTATATATAATTTTTATATATAGTATAGTATATAAAGCTATATATATACTATAATATATAGTATACTATAATATACTATAGTATATTAGTATATATAGTATATAGTATATATATGATATATTATTATATATTATTATACTATTATAATAGTATATAGTATATATAATGATATATTATATATTATATATCAATATATATACTATACTATACAGTATCTACTATATATACCATAATATAATATATATTAATATAATATACATTATTGTATATTACAGTATATATAGTATATATACTATACTCTCTATATAATATACTATAATATATTATATATTATTACATAATAATATATTATAGTTATATTATATTATTAATAATATTATATTATATATATTATATATATATAAAACAATGTCTTTTAATTTTCCCTGGAGGAAGGCTGTTCCATGGATCACAGAATTAGAGAGAGAAATGTCCATTTAAATGGGAAATTTGTCCCTGAAGGATTCTAAACAGAACCTAAAGTTTTTGAATGGGAGCACACAGAGCAAATCAAGGGGAAATGTCCCCCACATAACACATCCTTTGGGCCAACCATGGGTTACATTATATTAGGTTGAACCACATGAAATTTCTGATATTTGACCACTTTTGACTGGCAAAAACAACTTCATATGTTTCAGTGTAAGAGTTCCATTCTGCTTCCTGCCTCTCATTCACTCGACAAATAGCAAATAAGTTGTTCACCTATGATGTACCAGGTACTGTTGTGGGTGTTGGGAATATAGCCAAAAGCAAGACAGCCCAAAACTCCTGCTTTTGTGAAGCTTATTCCAGTGACAAGAGAGAGACATAACCACAATAATAAGCAGGATGAATGTGCTATGTTACGAGGGGTGAGCGCTGTGGAAGAGAGTAGATGTTCCCTGGGAAGGGAGAAGAGGTGCTGGGTTTCAGGAGGGGTGGCTGCAGCTGTTATTAGTCGGACGTGTGCCATTTGAGTAAAGACCTAGAGAAAGTGAGGAACGAGCCAGGCGAATATCTGCAGAAGAACATTCCAGAAGAAAGGAGAGTGAGTGCAAGGGCCCCACCCGAGATAGGAGCAAGCCAAGTATAACCGAGAGACAGCGGGGAGGCCATGTCCCTGGGGTGGAGGGAAGAAGGGGGAGATCGCTGGGGATGGGTTGATGAGGTAACAGGGGGCCTACTACACAGAGCTTTCTAGGACCTAGCCGGGACTTTTACTTGGAGTGAGGTTTTGAACAGAAGAGTGACTTGACTTGATTTGTACTTTTAAAAGATCACTATGAAAGGATGCTCAACATCGATAATCATCAGGGAAATGCAAATCAAAACCACAATGAGGTATGACCTCACACCTGTCAGAATGGCTACCATCTCAAATAACAAAGGTTGACGACGATGTGGAGAAAAGGGACCCTGGTGCACTGCTGGTGGGAATATAAATTGCTGCAGCCACTATGGAGAACAGTATGGACATTTCTCAAAATCTAAAAATAGAACTATCATATGACCCAGCGATTCCACTCTTGGATGTATTTCCAAAAAAAACAAAAACACTAATTCGAAAAGATACATGCACCCCAATATTCAAAACAGCACTATTTACAGCAGCTAAGGTATGGAAGCAACCTAAGTGCCTATCAACAGATGAATGGATAAAGAAGATTTTTATATATACACATATATTTTTATATATACATATATATATAATAGAATACTACTCAGCCATAAAAAAGAATGAAATTTTGCCATTTGCAGCAACATGGATGGACTTGGCATTATGCTAAGTGAAATAAATCAGAGAGAGAAAGACAAATACTGTATGATATCACTTATATGTGGAATTTAAAAAAATACAGCAAACTAGGGAATATTAAAAAAAGAAGAAGCAAACTCACAGATATAGAGAACAAACTACTGTTACCAGTGGGGACAGGAAAGGGGGGAGGGGCAACATAGGGGTAGGGGACTAAGAGGGACAAATTATTAGGTATAAAATAAGCTACAAGGATGTATTGCACAACACAGAGAATATAGCCAATATTTTAAAACTATAATATAAATGGAGTATAACCTTTAAAAAAGTGTGAATCACTATATTGTACACCTGAAACTTATATAATATTGTATAGCAACTGCACTTCAATAATAAAAAAAAAATCACTATGGTTTCCATGTTGAGGGCTGGGGAAGAGGAAATAAGAGGTCCCAGTTCAAGTAGGCAGGAAGGAAGCAAAAAGGGGTAAATTGTCTGAAGGGTGAGGAGGGCAAGGACAGAAACAGAGACTTCAGAGGCTGACTGCAACAGTGCAGGTGAGAGAGGACAGTGGGTCTGGACCAGTGTGGACCAGCCAGCACACCACACATGGTTGTGCAATTGATACATCGCAGAGGCACTGGCCTCATGGGTAGCGTGAAGGGGCACTGGAATCCAGCCAAGGCCTAAGTGTGGAGCTGCATCCCTCCAGAGGGAAGGGAACCTTTCTCTTCAAAGGCTCTGTCCACCCATTAAGTTATGTGGGTGATATTTTTCTAAACATTACAAAAGCATCACCGTACGGACCAGCACAGGCTCTGGCAGTAGCCAAGGAGTTGGTGAGAAGGGCTGAGATTCTAAATACATCCTGGACCAATCCTGTCAGTTCTATTAGCAGATTGGGTGAGGGGTGTGAGAGAAAGAGAGGAATCAAGGGAAACTACAAGGGTCTCGGCCTGAGAAAATGGAACAATAGGGCTTCCACTGGCTGAGCTGGAAAGGCAAGGAAGGAGCAGGCTGGGGAGAAGGGGTGGAGCAGACTGGTGAAGAAGGTCAGCACATTGTGAGCTAAAGATGCCCAGTAAACGTCCAAGTGGAGACGGTCCAGTGGGCAGCTGGATAGGAGTCTGGTGTTCAGGGCTGAGGTCCCCTGGATGGATATTTTAGATCATGTAAACAGACATTTCCTTGACCTTATACTTTTTTGGTCCCCCAAGCAGCTCAGGAAGAACATCAGCAAGTGCACTTGGTATTAACCTGAAGGGCCCCAGGTGCCCCTGGCCCCGTTCTCCCCGCATCCTGCAGAGATCGCGCACTGTGGGCCTTGCCCCAGCAGGGTGTTTTCCTTTCCTATGGGGCTGGCGTGAGAGGTCTTGCCCAAGAGAAATACACACTATAGGCTCATATGTCAAGCGGTCTCAGGGCCAGGCCAGGTGTTCAGGGGACTAGGGGAAATGTCCACGCCCTAACACCTGGAGAGTTGGGGATCCCCCAGTCCAGTGGGAAGTTGAGTCCACGGGAGTCTCAGCCTATCCCACTGGTAGAAGGGAAGCCGTTCTTCCTGGCCACACAGAGCCTCCACTAGACATCCCTGCTCAGCTCCAGTTCGGCTCTCTGACCCCAGTGGCTCAGCACGCAGGGCATAGCTCTGTGGTGTCTGGATTAGGGATTTATCCCACTCCACCTCCTTCCCAGTGTTGGATGTGTCCATGCCCAACCAGCGGGGGTCTTCCACTCCTTCCAAAGTGAGCCAGGTGATGTATGCCTCTCTTTGGAGCAATACACTCTGTGGGGACCCAGGAATCTCCATCTTGCCACCAGAGGTAACCTCCAGGGACCAGAAAGTGTGTTAGTAAAATCACCCAAGGCCCGTCTGTAGGTCCAATTTGTGTCCATCCCTGACTGACAGGCTACAGGCAGTACGAGGGCCTGTCTCTTCCCTGTCCCCCTCACTCAAGCCCTTTTAAAAACATCCTGCAGCTAAGGCACCAACCCCCAGAACAGGAGGTCAGAGCAACTTGGAGGCTAACGTGGCCAAGCAGGCCATGTGAGCAAGGGATGGAGGGCTAGCTTCTCCCACCCCTCACTCATCCACTCTCAGAGGGCCAGGGGTCTCCCCATGTCAGAGGAGCCTGGGCCTCGTGATTGCCCCCCAGGGAGTCCCTCCGTGCCAGCATTTCTCAAGCACTCAGCTCACACCAGAGCCCAAAGATGGATGGAAATGGTCAAGGTGCCAAGATTCAGTGCCTTTATTTCCCCTTGTCCTCGGAACCCAGTGCGGGGTAGGGATTCACTGATCCCTAGAGGGAGCCCTAGGGCAAGAAGGCAGCCCTCCTTGCCCTGCCTCCTCCTTGACCTTGACGGTGTTCTGATTGGTCACCCTCCTTTTCATACCTGCTCTAGGTTTTTATCTGCCCCTTCTTACCCTGTCCAACTATTACAAACTGCCATGAGAAGTTTCTCAGTGAATGTAGTCCATTCCAATCATTTTTGAAAAATGGCCCATCCAGGTTCGGAGGTAGCCCACTGGCTTCCTGTTTCACAGCTGGTCCCACAGTAGGTCTACAGGCTTGGACAGACTGCCCAAGGAGCCCAGAGAGGGTAAGCCCACCAGAATGCCCCTCAGTGGGCTGGCTGACAACCCCTCTTCCCTCGCTTTGGCTCCAATGAGCCTTCTTTGCTGTTAACCAGCGACCACAGTGCTGGCACCTAGGTGGCCGCCTGCCGGCTCTCTGAAACCCAGATTTGTCCTCCTGGCCTTGAACACAAGCCCACTGCCCTGTGTAGGCCAACCAAGCCACGTGCAGAGAGAGACAGAACTCACGCGCGCATGCCCGGATTCTCCGGAGACTCTGCCGAGCTTGGCTTCCCCTTTCAAGCTTTCCGTATTTCCCCCCACGGTTTAAGAATTAGAAACCCCTCCGTTTCTCATCTAATAACCATCCTGCTTTAGGTGATGGGTTATCATGGCAGATTTGACCCACTTTCCCTTTCTGGGCTTCCTCTACCTTTTGTCCCTTCTTTCCTGGGTGGAGTCCTGCGGGTTGCACCCATCCTGCCTGGGATCTGACAGGGCAGGCTGGCAGGGCAGGCTGGCAGGGCAGGCTGAGCCGGGTGCTACCGGTGGTCTCGGCAGGGCTGTTCAACTTTGCATCTGGCGTCTCCTCCGTTCCCCACACGGGTATATACACTTATTCACTGTGAGTCCGGTTCAAGACTGGGCTGGGTGTAGGGAGAGGGGGGAGGGGCAGAAAAGGGGAGGGGGAGCGGGAGGTGCACAGCATCGGGCGTAAGACAGGCTCAAGGCTGTATTGCACAACATGGGGAATAGAGCCAATATTTTGTAATTAACTGTAAATGGAAAGTAACCTTTAAAAATTGTATTTAAACATTTAAATTAAAAAAGACTGGGCCAGGTGTGTCTGCCCTCTTGACAGGCCACTCTCGATACCTGTTCTTCCAAAAAAAGTTCTGCATTAACCCTTTACTGCCTGTCACTGGCCTTACTCCACTGCACAGAGATTCCATCAAGAGATTCTGGTGACTCGGGCCTTAGGAAGCCCAGTTCTCTTTCCCCAGAGGCCCAACAGTATATTCATACAGTAACTGCTCCATCCTGGGGAAGAATCTTTGGTCCCATTCTTCCCCTAGTCTTTCACGATCATGAGGAGAAGCCAAAGGATGGAAGGCAGCAGCCTCATGGCTCAGTTCCACCAGGTGAGGAATCCACCACGCATGGCTGCCAGACCACCAACCCTCCTTAGGGTTCGTGACCTGCCCTCTCAGGGATTTTAGTGGCCCACAGACATCATGGTCACCCTGATTACTGCTCACCCCTGACCCGCTAGCACCCTTGGGGTGGGGGAGACATCTTCCACCCTGGAGGACCCCGTTGAGCCCTTCTGCATGCCTAGTTGAGCAGCATTTACCCGCTATCAGCACTTTCTACCAGATGAAGCACTGGCGCCATCACTTGTGGAGGCTGGGACCACGGGCAGGAGGGTCAGCCGCTACTGAGGGTCTCCCTTTTCTGGGCTACGAGTGTGGGGTTATGCTCTATGGGAGGTCCACTTCTGGAAAAAAAAAAAAAAAAAACACTTGGAATGAAAAACCCCAAGCCTTTGGGTACAGCAGCCACTAGAGTGAGCCCACAGAACCCAGAGGCCTGTGGGATCCCTGCTCACACCCAGCACAGTGAGGGAACAGCCACCAAGCACCAGGAGGGCCAACTAGGAATCTCTCAAAGAAATGCACTGCTGGTCAGCTAAGTGAGCAGGCCTCAATCCCCAGGGGTCTGGCCACAACTAGCAGATGAATTTCCCAGGCTCCCTGCTCCCGAATAGGGGGCTTCACTTTTGCCCACCTCTCCCAAATGAATGGCCACACACTGTTGGATGATAAATGACCTCCTTTATCGTGTGCTGGAAATCTCTGACTATAGGAACTCCATTTATGACCACTGCCTCCCAGTGGGCCCAGCATCATGGAATCTGCCGGCTATTCCACCCTCCTCACTATCTGTAGCCATGGGGCTAAGTGAGCATGGAAATGGCCAGCTCAAGAGCAAAACGCAGCCACTGTCACACTTGCCCCGTAAGGAGAGAGAGCAAAGAGGAGGTGGTGTCCCTCTGCTGCAGCACAGGCCCACATGCAGCCAGCTGAACCCAGGCCAAGTTCACTCCCCCCAGCTTGGAGAGTGGGGAAATGACACACCTCTTCATCACCTGCCCGAGGGCATCCACACCTAGTGGCACTGGCTCCTGTTTGCCCGGAATACTTGGCTCAGGGCTTCATGAAGCTGTCCTTGAGGGCTCATGAGCCCATCAGTGCTGTGGAAAGGTCAGGGGGTCAGGAGCCTGAGCTGGAGTGAGAAGCTCGATGGGGAGCAAGGGCCCTAGAGCCAGACTCCCAGGTTTGAATCCTCCTTGCTCGGCTGTCTATCTGTGTGACTGTGACCATGTCAATGAACCTCTCCTAGCTTTACTTCTCCCATATGCAAAATGAAGGTAATTATACTTATCTCATAGAGCTGATGAGACCATCAGATGAGATCATACATCAAAAACATTCAAGGTAGTGTCTGCCATGTAGTTCTTAATAAAGGTTAGAGAAGAATTTAATTTCCACTGGTGAAATTATGTGACCTAAAGAGTCCGTAAAGCTCCATTTCATGTAATGTAATAAGAAAGTAAGCTGATAGTTAACAAATCAGCATGTGCGGTGTCGGCTCTAACTTGGGGAACAGGAGGGACCTGCCTTGTTTAAACGGCCTATGAGGCTGCAAAGCCAACTTGGGCCAGTTGGGGAGGGGTGTGGACAAGAGTGAGGAAGGGGGCTGTCTGTCCACATAGCACTGCAGGGCTGAGATGCAGAGGGTGGTGACTAATTCTGGACCACAAACCATTGGTGTAGTTTCAAGAGCCCTCCTTGCCCACCCAGCAGCCCAGCACGTGGGCAAACAATGACACACCCAATTTTATCAGCTTGGACACGTTAGAGGAAGGAAGTGGTGCTGTGGGGAGGGGTAGAGTTCTAATCCTGACACGGAGACAAGAGAAAGGGATACAAGTTGCAGAAAGGTAAACATGTAGTCTCCTGTGTACCTGGAGTTTTGCCACGGAGAGGAAATCTAATCCAACAATCCGGGAACTGTACTGTTAAGCGCATCTTGGACTGCTCCGTCAGCCAGCTTCTAGTCTCCTGAGATCACGAGATGCTCAGCAGGGCGCTACCAGAACAGGAAGTGACAAGGGCAGCTGATTTCATCAGTGATATGAAACCCACGGTTCCCGTTGAGTAATTACACACAGAACAGACAGACCCCGCTGGGGGAAGGGAAGAGTTAATGCGAGCGGGTAACTTCACTTTAACTCCACACATCGACAAAGAGAACACTTTGACTTTCAGTCAAACTCATTTTCTCCTCATGTTTTTCATCACAAACTTGGATGACTCATCCCATTTTACAGATAAAAAACTGAGGCATGGACTGGAGAGGTAAATTGTTTAAGGGTCAGGTCAGAGATCTATATTTTGTCCATGAGTTGTTGCAAACCTTAATAGTCCAAAAACATACAATATAATCCTTAAAGTATAAAATTCAAATAAAGCAAGGAATTCATTTCTTTTTTTTAATATTAATTTTATTTATTTTTTAAATTTTTTATTGAAATATAGTTGATTAACAAAGTTGTGTTAGTTTCAGGTGTACAACAAAGTGATTCAGTTATGCGTATATATATATATATTACCTTCTCTTCCCTTATAGGTTATTATAAGATTTTGAATATAGTTCCCTATGCTCTACAGTAGGTCCTTGTTGGTTATTTTATATATAGGAATTCATTTCTGACTGTTAGTTCTGATGGTAAAAAGAGGAGTTTGGTAAAATGTCTGAGTTTTGGCCAGTTCTATAAAAGGAGTCGACACACTTTATATGTTATTTCAAAAAAAGCTTTGTTTATGAAATTAAGTAGCCAGCGCAAATTAAAACTTGGACACATTTTGAAACATCACTCTTTTGGAGAGTTGGTAAGAAAGTTGTCACCAAGGAGTTTCATGTGTGGTTCCAGACACATGGGCAGGAAAAAAGAATGAAGACTTTAACCCACAATAAGACCTTGGAGCCTGGGGATGTCTTAAATGTTTCTGCATTGTCTGAGAGCACAGCTGGATTTCTATAAAAGCTTATTTCAGGTTTGAAAGATAATATTGCTCAGAGAGGAGCCTAGTAGGATCACCTTCAAATATTCCAGAACATCTGCTGTGGAGCAGGGGTAACCTACACATTTTAGAGTCACATAGATTTCGCCCACCTCTGCTAAAGGACGTTTGAATCTGGGAGGTGGGGAAATCCTGAAAGCAGACTGTGGTCCTTGAACTTGCCCTTTTAGATGATCCCAATAACAAGGTGATTATGGCCACATATTGAGAGGAATTTGATCTCTGCCCATAGCACAGCTTCCAGAGCAAGTGTAAGAGCTATTTTTTACTTAAACAAACAAACAAAAAAACCCTGAACTGTCTCCACGTCTGCCACCTCTGTTCTGTCCCAGATTCATTCCTCTGTTCCCACAAAAGTTTGAGCCACACTTTACCATGGAAGCTCATTAGAGTGGCATCTCACAAGCCACCTCCTGCCAAGGGACAGCATTTCTGTCTGACTCCTGCAATTTTAACCATGGGACCTTTCCTGTCTAGGTGTGTGATTTCTATAAACGGGCCTTGATCACTCAGCTGATAGCGCACAGGAAGCCTCTCAGGGTTTTCACCAAAACCATCACTTTGGTCTTTGAATAACATGTAAAATTTCCTTCTCAAAATAGGCATGGGCTTTAGATCAGTGGGCATAACAGGCAACTGGACAACCCTGGACTGTCCGACGTCACTCATGCTGAGTTAATTAGCCGGGTGTCAAGGGGTGCTCAGTAGGCCTGGACTCATGAGGGTCTGGGTGCCAATCTCTGCTCTGTGTCACTGTGATGTCTGAAGCCCAGGCTTATCATCTACAAGGACCAGATGAGCATATCTACTGTGGGCTATTCTTGTGAGGATTAGGTTTCATGTATGTAAAATACCAGGACATGGCAAGCATTGTTAAATAGTAATAATAATAATGATAACTTTCCCTAAAACAATATCTGACAAGGATGTGGAAGGCTGAATAATGGCCATTCCAAAGATGTCCACATCCTAATCCCCAGAATCTGAGAATGTGTAGAAGGATTTTGCAGATGTGATTAACATAAGGATCTTGAGATGGGAACACAATCCTGAACTATCCAGGTGGGCCCAGTGTAATCATAAAGGGCTTTTTAACAAGGAGGCAGGGGGAGATTATGTGAATATGGAAGCAGAGGTCAGAATGAGGTGAGAAACGGGCCATGGACCAAGGAATGCAGATGGCCTCTAGAAGCTGGAAAAGGTAAGGAGAGAAGTCCTCCCTAAGAGCCCTCAGAGTGAACTAGCCCTGCTGACACCTTGACTTTAGCCCATTAGGACCAATTTTGGGGTTCTGACCTCCAGTATTATCAGAGAATAAACCTGGGTTGCTTTAAGCCACTGGGTTTCTGATAATTTGTTGTAATAGCAGGCAAAAACTCATACAAAGATTCTAAAACTGATTTTCTTGGGTGGTTCATAGGCTGGCTCTGGGGGCCAATTTCCAACAAAACAGTCTTTCCGGTTTTTTCAGAACAAGGTTTGACATATTCATGACATACCTATTTCAGTGCATGGAGTGGGAAGAACAGAGGCCTTAAAGCAGACCCTGGAGCAGTTATTCTCAGAATATCCTATGATTTTGAATTATTAGAGTTCATGCTAAAATGAACATTCTGATTCAGGAGGTTTGGGTTGAGGCCTGAGACACTGCATTCCTAACACGTTTCAGATGATGTAACACTGCTGGTCCCCAGATCACACTTTGAGTAGCCAGGCTCTAGAGGACCAATTCGAAGGGAACACACATTTTTAAAAATTGAAATATAGTTGATTTACAATATTGTGTTAGTTTCAAGTGTACAGTAAAGTGATTTAGTTATATGTATATATTTTTCAGATTTTTTTTGCATGATAGGTTATTACAAGATGTTGAATATACAGTTCCCTGTGCTATACAGTATTTCCTTGTTGCTTACCTATTTTATACATAGTAATTTGTATCTGTTAATCCCATACTCCTAATTTATCCCTCCCCCACCCTTTCCTCTTTGATAACCATAAATTTGTTTTCTATGTCTGTGAGTCTATTCCTGTTTTGTATATAGATTCATTTGTATTATATTTAGATTCCACATATAGGTGATATCATATAATATTTGTCTTTCTCTGTCTGACTTACTTCACTAAGTATAATATCTGTAGGTCCATCCATGTTGCTGCAAATGGCAATATTTCATTCATTTTTAGGACTGAGTAAGATCACATTACATATATATATATATGTGATATGTATATCACATCTTCTAAAGCCAATTGTCTGTTGATGGGCACTTGGGTTGCTTCCATGTCTCGGCTATTATAAATAGTGCTCTGTGAACATTGGGGTGCGTGTATCTTTTCAAATTAGAGTTTTTTTTCTTTTCCAGCTATATACCCAGGAGTGGAATTGCTGGGTCATATGATAGTTCTATTTTTAGTTTTTTAAGGAACCTCCATACTGCTTTCCATAGTGGCTACACAAATTTACATTTCTACCAACAGTGTGGGAGGGTGAGGGAACACATTTGCTTGGCACACAAAAGGCTCCATTAATGCACCTGCCCTTAACCACTTTGCCAACTCTGTCCAGTACTCTGTAAAACCTGACAAGGCCCACTGAGTGCCCAAGGCTGGTCATGAATCGTTCAGTTCCACTCCTACCAAGTATATTATACATATAAACTCAGTTGGATCTGTTCCTAAGTGAGTGTGTCCCAAGGTAATACAAGTTGTACTTACTATTCTAATTATAGGATGAAGTTGATTACCTAAACTAATGAAATATGAGTTTCTGCAAAGAAAAAAGCATAACTCTTTCTATGAAAATTAAGTTACTAGCTTTGGAAAGAGAGAATAAATGCATAGCACTATAAAATATGTCAAATCACATGTGGGTAAATGCAAGGGAGAATCATAAAAATGTCTACACTTAGACAGCTTTAAAATATGCCTTTAAATTTTCACTCCCATTTTAAAGAAACCAAAACTTTCCTGCCAGTACATTACAGATAAGACTTAGACAAGCAAAGCTATAGGGATATGCATCTAATTTTTCTTTTTTTTAACATCTTTATTGGAGTATAATTGCTTTACAATGTTGTGTTAGTTTCGGCTGTAAAACAAAGTGAATCAGCTATACGTATACATATATCCCCATATCCCATCCTACTTGTGTCTCCCTCCCACCCTCCCTATTCCATCCCTCTAAGTGGTCACAAAGCACCGAGCTGATTTCCCTGTGCTATGTGGCTGCTACCCACTAGCTATCTATTTTACATTTGGTAGTGTATATATGTCCATGCCACTCTCTCACTTCGTCCCAGCTTACCCTTCCCCCTCCCCGTGTCCTCACGTCTACTCTCTACATTTGCGTCTTTATTCCTGTCTTGCCCCTAGGTTCTTCAGAACCATTTTTTTTTCTTTTAGATTCAATATATATGTGTTAGCATACGGTATTTGTTTTTCTCTTTCTGACTTACTTCACTCTGTATGACAGACTCTAGGTCCATCCACCTCACTACAAATAACTCAATTTCGTTTCTTTTTATGGCTGAGTAATATTCCATTGTATATATGTGCCACATCTTCTTTATCCATTTGTCTGTTGATGGACACTTAGGTTGCTTCCATGTCCTGGCTATTGTAAATACTGCTGCAGTGAACATTGTGGTACATGACTCTTTCTGAATTATGGTTTTCTCAGGGTGTATGCCCAGGAGTGGGATTGCTGGGGCATATGGTAGTTCTATTTTTAGTTTTTTAAGGACCCTCCATACTGTTCTCCATAGTGGCTGTATCAATTTACATTCCCACCAACAGTGCAAGAGAGTTCCCTTGTCTCCACACCCTCTCTAGCATTTATTGTTTGTAGATTTTTTGATGATGGCCATTCTGACTGGTGTGAGGTGAAACCTCAATGTAGTTCTGATTTGCATTTCTCTAATGATTAGTGATGTTAAGCATCCTTTCATGTGTTTGTTGGCAATCTGTATATCTTCTTTGGAGAAATGTCTATTTAGGTCTTCTGCTTATTTTTAGATTGGGTTTTTGTTTTTTTGATATTGAGCTGCATGAGCTGCTTGTATATATTGGAGATTAATCTTTGTCCATTGCTTCATTTGCAAATATTTTCTCCCATTCTGAGGGTTGTCTTTCACCTTGTTTATGGTTTCCTTTGCTGTGCAAAAGCTTTTAAGTTTCACTAGGTCCCATTTGCTTATTTTTGTTTTTATTTCCATTTCTCTAGGAGGTGGGTCAAAAAGGAACTTGCTGTGATTTATGTCATAGAATGTTCTGCCTACATTTTCCTCTACGAGTTTTATAGTGTCTGGCCTTACATTTAGGTCTTTAATCCAATTTGAGTTTATTTTTGTGCATGGTGTTAGGAATTGTTCTAATTTCATGTTTTTACATTTAGCTGTCCAGTTTTCCCAGCACCACTTATTGAAGAGGCTGTCTTTTCTCCATTGTATATTCTTGCCTCCTTTATCAAAGATAAGGTGACCATATGTGCGTGGGTTTACTTCTGGGTTTTCTATCCTATTCCATTGATCTATATTTCTGTTTTTGTGCCAGTACCATACTGTCTTGATTACTGTAGCTTTGTAGTATAGTCTGAAGTCAGGGAGCCTGATTCCTCCAGCTCCGTTTTTCTTTCACAAGATTGCTTTGGCTCATCGGGGTCTTTTGTGTTTCCATACATATTGTGAAATGTTTTGTTCTAGTTCTGTGAAAAATGCCATTGGCAGTTTGATAGGGATTGCATTGAATCTGTAGATTGCTTTGGGTAGTATGGTCATTTTCACAATGTTGACTCTTCCAATCCAAGAACATGGTATATCTCTCCATCTGTTTGTATCATTTTTAATTTCTTTCATCAATGTCTTATAGTTTTCTGCATACAGGTCTTTTGCTTCCTTAGGTAGGTTTATTCCTAGGTATTTTATTCTTTTTGTTGCAATGGTAAATGGGAGTGTTTCCTTAATTTTTCTTTCAGATTTTTCATCGTTAGTGTATAGGAATGCAGGAGATTTCTGTGCATTAATTTTGTATCCTGCTACTTTACCAAATTCATTGATTAGCTCTAGTAGTTTTCTGGTAGCATCTTTAGGATTCTCTATGTATAGTGTCATGTCATCTGCAAACAGTGACAGTTTTACTTCTTATTTTCCAATTTGGATTCCTTTTATTTCTTTTTCTTTTCTGATTGCTGTGACTAAAACTTCCAAAACTATGTTAAATAATAGCGGTGAGCGTGGGCAACCTTGTCTTGTTCCTGATCTTAGTGGAAACGGTTTCAGTTTTTCATCATTGAGAAAGATGTTGGCTGTGGGTTTGTCATATATGGCCTTTATTATGTTGAGGTAAGCTCCTTCTATGCCTATTTTCTGGAGGGTTTTTATCATAAATGGGTGCTGAATTTTGTCAAAAGCTTTCTCTGCATCTATTGAGAAGATCATATGGTTTTTATCCTTCAGTTTGTTAATATGGTGTATCACATTGATTGATTTGCATATATTGAAGAATCCTTGCATTCCTGGGATAAACCCCACTTGATCATGGTGTATGATCCTTTTAATGTGTTGTTGGATTCTGTTTGCTAGTATTTTGTTGAGGATTTTTGCATCTATGTTCATCAGTGATATTGGCCTGTAGTATTCTCTTTTTTTGTGATATCTTTTTCTGGTTTTGGTATCAGGGTGATGGTGGCCTCGTAGAATGAGTTTGGGAGTGTTCCTCCCTCTGCTATATTTTGGAAGAGTTTGAGAAGGATAGGTGTTAGCTCTTCTGTAAATGTTTGATAGAATTTGACTGTGAAGCCATCTGGTCCTGGGCTTTTGTTTGTTGGAAGATTTTTAATCACAGTTTCAATTTCAGTGCTTGTGATTGGTCTGTTTATATTTTCTATTTCTTCCTGGTTCAGTCTCGGAAGGTTGTGCTTTTCTAAGATTTTGTCCATTTCTTCCAGGTTGTCCATTTTATTGGCGTATAGTTGCTTGTAGTAATCCCTCATGATTCTTTGCATTTCTGCAGGGTCAGTTGTTACTTCTCCTTTCTCATTTCTAACTCTGTGGATTTGAGCCTTCTCCCTTTTTTTCTTGATGAGTCTGGCTAATGGTTTATCAATTTTGTTTATCTTCTCAAAGAACCAGCTTTTAGTTTTATTCATCTTTGTTATTGTTTCCTTCATTTCTTTTTCATTTATTTCTGATCTGATCTTTATGATTTCTTTCCTTCTGCTAACTTTGGGGGTTTTTTGTTCTTCTTTCTCTAATTGCTTTAGGTGTAAGGTTAGGTTGTTTATTTGAGATGTTTCTTGTTTCTTGAGGTAGGATTTTATTGCTATAAACTTCGCTCTTAGAACTGCTTTTGCTGCATCCCATAGATTTGGGGTTATCCTGTTTCCATTGTCATTTGTTTCTACGTATTTTTGATTTCCTCTTTGATTTCTTCAGTGATCCCTTGGTTATTTAGTCACATGTTGTTTAGCCTCCATGTCTTTGTATTTTTTACAGAATTTTTTCCTGTAATTGATATCTAGTATTACAGCATTGTGGTCAGAAAAAATACTTGATACAATTTCAATTTTCTTAAATTTACCAATGCTTGATTTGTGACCCAGGATATGATCTATCCTGGAGAATGTTCCATGAGCACTTGAGAAGAAAGTGTATTCTGTTGTTTTTGGATGGAATGTCCTATTACTATCAATTAAGTCCATCTTTTTTAATGGGTCATTTAAAGCTTGTGTTTCCTGATTTATTTTCATTTTGGATGATCTGTCCATTGATGAAAGTGGTGTGTTAAAGTCCTCTACTATTATTGTGTTACTGTCAATTTTCCCTTTCATGGTTGTTAGCATTTGCCTTATGTACAGAGGTGCTCCTATGTTGGGTGCATAAATATTTACAATTGTTATATCTTCTTCTTGGATCGATCCCTTGATCATTATGTAGTGTCCTTCTTTGTCTCTTGTAATAGCCTTTTTTTTTAAGTTTATTTTGTCTGATATGAGAATTGCTACTCCAGCTTTCTTCTGATTTCCATTTGCATGGAATATCTTTTTCCATCCCCTCACTTTCAGTCTCTATGTGTCCCTAGGTCTGAATTGGGTCTCTTGTAGACAGCATATATACGGACCTTGTTTTTGTATCCATTCAGCCAGTCTATGTTTTTTGGTTGGAGCATTTAATCCATTTACATTTAAGGTAATTATCGATACGTATGTTCCTATTGCCATTTTCTTAATTGTTTTGGGTTTGTTTTTGTAAATCTTTTCCTTCTCTTGTGTTTCCTGCCTAGAAAAGTTCCTTTAACATTTGTTGTAAAGCTGGTTTGGTGGTGCTGAATTCTCTTAGCTTTTGCTTGTCTGTAAAGATTTTAATTTCTCCCTCGAATCTGAATGAGATCCTTGCTGGGTAGAGTAATCTTGGTTGTAGATTTTCCCCTTTCATCACTTTAAATATGTCCTGTCATTCCCTTCTGGCTTGCAGAGTTTCTGCTGACAGATCAGCTGTTAACCTTATGGGGATTCCCTTGTATGTTATTTGTTGCTTTTCCCTTGCTGCTTTTAATATTTTTCCTTTGTATTATTTTTGTATAGTTTGATTAACATGTGTCTTGGCATGTTTCTCCTTGGATTTATCCTGTATGGGATTCTCTGCGCTTCCTGGACTTGAGTGACTATTTCCTTTACCATACTAGGGAAGTTTTCAACTATAATCTCTTCAAATATTTTCTCAGCCCCTTTCTTTTTCTCTTCTTCTTCTGGGACTCCTATAATTTGAATGATGGTGCATTTAATATTGTTCCAGAGGTCTCTGAGACTGTCCTCAATTCTTTTCATTTTTTCTTTATTCTGCTCTGTGGTAGTTATTTCTGCTATTTTATCTTCCAGGTCACTTATCTGTTCTTCTGCCTCCGTTATTCTGCTATTGATTCCTTCTAGAGAATTTTTAATTTCATTTATTGTGTTGTTCATCATGGTTTGTTTGCTCTTTAGTTCTTCTAAGGCCTTGTTAAAGGTTTCTTGTATTTTCTCTATTCCATTTCCAAGATTTTGGATCATCTTTACTATCATTACTCTGAATTCTTTTTCAGGTAGACTGCCTCTTTCCTCTTCATTTTTTTGGTCTGGTGGGTTTTTACTTTGCTCCTTCATCTGCTGCATATTTCTCTGTTTTCTCATTTTGCTTAACTTACTGTGTTTGGGGTCTCCTGTTCGCAGGCTGCAGGTTTGTAGTTCCCATTGTTTTTGGTGTCTGCCCCCAGTGGGTAAGGTTGGTTCAGTGGGTTGTGTAAGCTTCTTCGTGGAGGGGACTGGTGCCTGTGTTCTGCTGGATGAGTCTGGATCTTGTCTTTCTAGTGGGCAGCACCGCATCCAGTGGTGTGTTTTGGGGTGTCTGTGAACTTATTATGATTTTAGGCAGCCTCTCTGGTAATGGATGGGGTTGTGTTCCTGTGTTGCTAGTTGTTTGGCATGGAGTGTCCAGCACTGGAGCTTGCTGGTCATTGTGTGGAGCTGGGTCTTAGCGTTGAGACGGAAATCTCTGGGAGAGTTCTCGCCAATCTGGTGGTCCAATGTCCTGAACTCGGCTCTCCCACCTCAGAGGCTCAGGCCTGACACCCAGCTGGAGCACCAAGACCCTGTCAGCCACACGGCAACAATGAATGGAAGAGTGTTTTTGTGTGGTGTGCTATCCTTCTACTAGTCCCTGATTTTCCAATGCATTCAGGAAGCAGATTCCAGTTTTGATGTTGTATTGATTTTCTATTGCCATTGTTCTTTCAACGTCTCCTCAGCTGCCCAGGGCTCGGCCACCTCACTCTCCTGGGCTGTGGCCCTGGGGGACTCAGAACTGCACGTGGCCCAGCCTCCTGCCGGGTTGGGGGCGGGGTGGGGGACGAGCCCCACCCCAGGCCTGGCATCGGGGACCCCACCTGGGATGGGTGAGCACCACTAGCCCTGCTCAACCTGTGGAAGATGAACCTGCAATCTGGAGAAGAAGAACTGGCATTCAGGCTGGACCACTACAAAGCCAAGGCCACGTGGCACATCCTCCTCATCAGACACACTCCCAGTACCACGCGGATACCTCCCTGGAAAGAACTGCACTCTTGCATCTACTTTTTAAGTGAAAATGTAAAAGGTCAAGTGATTATGGCTGCTCTCAATGGTGGGGATGGTGTACTTACTTATACTTCAGACCTTTGGCTCTTCTTACACAACGTTGCAGTGTTACCTACCACCCCCGTCAAGCCTCAGCACCACAAACCTGTCAGAAGCTGTGATTAATCTCCATCTTCTGCAGTGGAAGAAACTGAAGCTCAAAAAGAAAGGAGAGAATTGACTCAGTTCTAGAGGCAGTAAAAGCCTCTCCATCCTGGGCCATCCTCAACAACCCAGGGTTGTTCTTCTAAACAACAGAATGTCATGTTCTGACATTTAAAGAGAGAAAAAGAATCACATGTATTGTTCAATTAAGATCAAAGAGTAAATTGAAGTAGCTGTGGCAAAAGCACATCGGGTTGAAGGAAGTGTAGGCTGGAAAATTATTTTATAAAGTAGAATACAGATGTCTATCCAAGATGTCCCCAGAGACCCCATGGTGGTTTCTCACCAGTGTAAGTGCTACCTCAAGATTATATCATGTGATAACCTATATGGGAAAAGAATCTGAAAAAGAATGAATATATGTATAGTATAACTGAATCACTTTGCTGTACACCTGAAACTAACACAACTTTGTAAATCAACAATACTCCAATAAAATTAAAAATAAGTTATATTAAATTAAGGTATGCTAAAAAAGATTACATCATGTGGTTGAGGTTTTGGATATAACTGTATATACATTTTCAATCCTTCTGTGCTCAGCAGTTGAAACTTCAGTTTCAATTACTTCTGGGAGGGAAGGATGTTGGCCCAAGCTCCAGGAAAGGGTAGAAGCCACATAAGGCAAGCTCAGGAGCCCTGCTGGCCTTCTCTACTGCCACAATGACTCGCTGCAGTATTCCTGTCTCTCTTGAAGGATCTACATTTTGGGAGAAGCCACAGCATGAGAGTTAAGCATAATTTCCATATATGGAAACGTCCCACAAGGGTTACATGGATGTGCCAGAAGAGACCACACTGAACAGCTCTCCTCCTTCTCCATGCACTTCATCTTTCCTTCTCCTTTTGAAATGGGTCACCAGGGACAATGGGTGCCAAGTCTCAATAAGAGCAAACAAACAAACTAGGCCTCCTGATTCAAGTTGGCAAACTAAGCATATTCCTTTCTCTCTCTTCTCTCCTCAAATCCCATCTAAATGGCAATAAGGAAGGACCAGGAAGAGTGGCGAGCATAGGAGAGGATCAGCAGACCAAGGATTTTCATGATTCTTGGGTAGAATTACACTGAGGGATAAACATTGGCAGAAGGGATATCAGCTCAGAACATGCCCAAGAGAAGGCTGCAGCAGAAGAGGGGTCCTGGATTCAGGCATGTCAGGTGTGCAAATGATTGAACAAATGCCTATGGAATAAATGATGGTATAGGTTCATTCTCCTATCCCCTCTCCTCCTTTATGCATACAACAAAAAAAGTCCACAGGAGGATGAGTCCAAGATGGTTAATTTCGGAGCCCTGGGATATCATTAGGGCATCAGATTCTTTCCACCTCTCAGCTCCGCCCTGTTCACTCTGTCACTTCACCCCACCACCAATAGATGCCACAGCAGTTCCATCCTCTCACCTAGAGGTGACTATATCTGGTGGAAGGACCAAGGATGGCTCCCAATCTTCCACGCACCTATTTTAAGAGCAAGAACTCTTTTTCCAGAAGCCCCTCAAACAAACCTCCCGTGGCATCTCATTAGCCAGAACAGGGTCACGTGTCCACCCTAAGCCAATCACGGGCAAGAGGAATGGGATTTCCGTGGCTGATATAGAGCAGTGCCTCTCAAACTTGAGCATGCATCAGAATCACCCTGAGAATTTGCTAAAACACCCATTGCTGGGCCCCACCCCATAGGTTCTGGTTCAGCAAGTCTCAGGATGGGGCCAGAGAAATTGCTTTTCTGCAGGGTTCCCAGGTGATGCTGATCGTGATCACTGGGTTTGAGGAGGCAAACAGCAGTGAAAGGGCCTATCCTCTTTCAGCGTTTTAAGTAGTTCTAACCTAACTTCCTGCCCACATGTTTCAAGTTAAACCTTCTAGTGCACATGGTCTGCCCTCATGCTCAGGGTTTAGTCATTTCTCTCATTCAGGGAAGTTATGATTGTAACCATCAGAAGAACTAAGAGCAGAAATGGTCAAAAGTGGCTGCCTCTGGGGAGCAGGTGGGAGAAAAGGGGGCAGAAGGAAGTAATGCGATATTTTATTATGATCACATGCCCATCTGAACGGATTGGATTTTTCTTTTCATCTGTATTATTGCTTTAATAAGAATGCTTTTTTAGTGCATGTTTTTCTTATTAAAGAATATTTTCAGCTCCTCCTTTTTCCAACTAGTCATTTCTATTTATCAATATCAATGTTGTGAATGGAGCTTAATGTAGGTGGGAGTTGCTATTGAGTAGTTGAGTTAAAATCATCATCATGAGGTTGACAAAATATTAACCTATGGTTTGCACCAAAATTTGTCTTAGGAAGAAGACTCTTTCCCTTTGGAAAAATAATTTGAGAAGAACCTGGGGGGAAAGTTCACTTCCACTTCTCCTCAGTCACCATCACCAGGGACCTCCATGAAGGCCAAAACCAAGGCTCAAGAGAAAAGGGCTGAAATACTCTGCAAATAAAAGGAGAAGTCATTGGACCTCCTCAGGAAATCCACTGGAAAGCAGAGAGGAGGAGAGAGAGAATTGTGTGCCATTGAGGAGGAATTGCATTTTGAGCTGTGACCTCTCACCTAGACATCCTTCATCAATGCCTCAGGGCCCTCTTCTGTTAAGAGTCTTACACATGCCTATTTGAGTGAGTTTTTGTGGTGGAAACTAAAGCGACTATGTTTCACATTTGGCGTGGGATGACCTAGACAACCCAGGAGGAAGCGGAAAGCCAAAGAGGCAGAGGAGACTCAGAGAACAATGTAAGACTGGTCTGCCTTAGGGAAATGTAGCAGAAATCTTGTTTCACTTTCCACAGGCCCAGTTATTAGAGAGTTGAAGGTAATTTTACCTACATCTCAAGGGGCAGGTCAGCCCCCAGTTGACATACCAGTTAGTTATATAAGAACTAGAAAAAGCCACCAAGTTCATATCAAGGAACAAATATTTCAACCAGATGACTGAGGGCTTTGAACTCCTGAGAAGAAACTGTTACTCAACTGCTGCAGAGACATCTTCCAGGAAGAGGGGATGGTGCAGGTGTGTCCAGAGCTCCCACCTGGACTGGGAGCTAAATTCCAAAAACTGAGCATGTTCTTCGGATGGAATAACTCTGAGTGCTCCTAGGCTGGTGCTCATCTATGCAGAAATCAGAACAGCCAAGCCTGACTTATCATAGGGGCTAAATAAACAAATAAATAAAAGTCCTACAGCTGTTTTTAGCCTGATTATTGGCCCCACTAATACCCAGGAAATAATGTAAAGTTCTGCCACTAATGTAAAATTATTGTTGTTATTCCATTTACTCAAGAACTTAATGGCTTCTGTTCATCAGTACATGTCTTTGACATTTCAAGTTTGTATTTTTTTCTCTCAAGCATTTCCATTTCTCTTCACAATTGCAAAGTTAGGTTGAATTATTGTTTTTTCCTCCCTTTCTATGGCTGATTCTCCTTTTCCTTTATAAAGTATCTATTTGACTCATTTACAGACCTGGCATAAACTCAACCTCATACTATCTGTCCTGAGTAATTAGCTGTTCTTTTTATGGATCAAATGGAAGGGTTTGTCATCAGACCCTTCAATAAGTCATCTCTCAAAAAGAATAAATAACACTATTACTTTAAGTAAAGTCATTCTTTAACTTACTAGAAAAAAATCCGAAGAGAAATGTATTAGCCATTTGTCTTGTAATCCAGTTTGATTCTCCTCTCTTTGCCTCTACCCAGAAGAGGATCATAAGGCAGCATAAATGTCCACATTGGGACACAGTGTTACATCTGTTCTCCCATCACTCAAAGACAAGGACCACATGGCTGGCTCAGGAAGGAAAGTGGTACTGAAATACCAGGCACACTCACTTGCCAAATCCTGGAATATTAGGATCTTCGTTTAATCTGTTCCAAATTATAACCTAGTAGAGAAAAGTTTGTATTTTTTCATCTGTAGCCATGGGAATATTTGGCAAGAGGAAAACTCTTGTATCTCAGCTCCCTCTGCTGGCGTTTCAGAAAACAATTTGTCCCCTTATTACCAGGTCCTGTGCTTTATATACACAGAGGGCCATCTTCTTGCCAAATGTGAGCTGATAGGGAAGTTAGGTCCACATCTATAGGGAAAATCTTCTCAAGGAGCCCAGTGCTCCAAAAGATGAAAATAGAAGAGGGGCCTTCACAATGGTGAGTCCAAACTAAAATGGAGATTCTCCAGCCCCTTCTATAAAGTAAGCCTGAGATGAATTCAGCCATGCTTATTCTGAAAAAGAATCCCAGGTGATTCTGCTGGACCTCCTCATTAGGAATCACAGGTTCTAAAAGTTCTATTTTATGTTTAATGCATATTCTGGTTGCTACAGTTCAAATTTATATCTGTTTTACAGGCTTAGTGTGTTGCGGGGTTTGGGGGGAAGGGGAAGGCTAATTATTAACCTGACCAAATATGCTTGGTTATTAAAACGGCACCTATAGCCCTGTTTCGTTATGCTAAAAGCCCCAATTGCATGATCCTCTCTTCGCAGTTCCTATCCTCCTGAAAAATTCTCAGGAACAAATCATAGCAATTTGAAGAGGCATTCAGCACCACATGCACCCAAGTTTCTGAAACCTTGCTGCTTTTTCATCTTCAGTTTTCTCATTTCCTCTCCTTAAGGGTTTTGCTAGTGTCAGTGCATTCCTTCTGAAGCTGGTGAGCAGCCACCCAATGACAGAAGGGTCACACCTCCCAACCTGCTCATGGTGTTCATTGTTCGTGATGACAAGGAAGATGGAGCATGGTGTTGAATGACACACACAGCATCCTGAGCCCACAGTCCTGAGGTCTATACATCAAACCTATACCTGGCAAGAGAAGAGGTCTTGGCATGTCAGCTCAGTGACTAAGAGACTGCTTCTCACTGATCAGGGCATGATTTACACTCAAACTCTATTTACCTCAGTCAGAGCTGCCATGAGAAAAATGGTTTCGAGGCTCTAGGTATGCCCATGAGCTTAGCAAGACCCCTTGCAAATGTATGGTATTGGTTATTTCCTACCAAGGGAAATAACTCAAAATTTGTCTAAATAACCATGGGTTAGTCAAAGTACACATAAGATAAGAGAATAAAACACGTCCATAATTTGTTCTATATAGGAAAATATTATACACACATAATATAAAAAGGAACCAGCCAGAACTGAAGAATAACATAACTGAAATGAAAAACACACCAGAAAGAACAGAGTAGGTGATACAAAAGAATGCATAAGTGATCTGGAAGATAGAATAAAGGAAATTAACCAATCAAAACAGAAAGAAGAAAAGCAAATTTGAAAATGAAAACAGTTTAAGAGACCTCTGGGATGACATCAAGCATACCAACATTGTATTACAGGGGTCCCAGAAAAGAAAAGAGAGAGAAGGGGGTCAAAAGTGTATTTGTTGAAATTATGGCTGAAAACCTCCTGAACCTGAAGAAGGAAACAGATATCCAGGTACAGGAAGCACAGAGGATCCCAAACAAGATAAGCCCAAACAGACTCACACCAAGACATAACCTAATTAAAATGGCAATAGTTAAAGATAAAGAGAGAATTTTAAAGGCAGCAAGAGACAAACAAACAGTCATATACAAGGGAACCCATATAAAAAAAAGCTTCTGACTTTTCTGCAGAAGCTTTTTAGGCCAGAAGGGAGGGGCATGATATATTTTAAATGCTGAAAGGGAAAAATCTACAACCTAGGATACTCTACCAGCAAGATTATCATTTAGAACTGAAGGAGAGATGAAGAACATTCCAGACAAGCAAAAAAATAAAAGAATTCACCAATACTAAACTGACCCTAAAAGAAATGTTGAAGGATCTACTCTAAGAGGAAAAGAAAAGGCTGCAACAAGACGTAAGTATCTATAGGAAAGGAAAAATCCCACTAGTAAATGCAAATATATAGTAAAGGCTGAAGATCAACCACTTAAATAAGCTAGTACAAACATTAAAAGACAAAAAATTGTAAAATCAACTATAACTATAATAAACAGTAAAGGAATATATGCAAAGATGTAAAATATAACATCAAAAACACAAAATGTGGGGGAGGGGAGTAAAAAGTGTAGATCTTTTAGAATATGTTTGAACTTAAATGACTACCAGTTTAGAACAAGTAGATATAGTTAGAGGTCAACATATATATATCCCACAGTAACCACAAATCAAATCCTACAATAGATACACAAAAACTAGAGACAAAGGAACACAAGCATATCACTAAAGAAAATCATCAAACCACCAGGGAAGAAACTAAAAGAAGGAAAGAATGGGGAAGAACTACAAAAACAACCAGAAAACAAGTAACAAAATGGAAATAATTAAATACCTATCAGTAATTACTTTAAATGTCAATGCATTAAATGCTCCAATCAAAAGACATAGGATGGTTGATTGGATAAAGAAATAAGAACCATCTATATGCTGCTTACAAGAGATTCACTTTACAGCTAAAGACCCACACAGACTGAAAGGAAGGGGGTAGAAAATATATTCCATGCAAATGGAAATAACAAGAAAGCAGGAGTAGCAATAGTCATATCAGACAAAATAGACTTTAAAACAAAGTCTGTAACAAAAGACAAAGAAGGACATTATATAATGATAAAGGGATTAATACAAGAAGAGGAAATAACACTCATTAACATATATGTACCCAATAAAGGTGCACCTAAATATATAAAGCAAATATTAACAGACATAAAGGAAGAAATTAACAATAATACAATAATAGTAGCAGACTTTGACACCCCACTTACATCAATGAACATATCATCTGGGCAGAAAATCAATAAGGAAACTAGCTTTAAATGACACATCACACAAGTTGGACGTAATAGATACCTATAGGACATTCCATCCAAAAATAGCAGCATATACATTCTTTTCAAGTGCACATGGAATGTTCTCCAGGATAGATCACATGCTAGACCACAAAACAAGTTTCAACAAATTTAAGAGGATAGAAATTGTACCAAGCATTTTTTTCAATCACAACAGTATGAAACTAGAAATCAATTATGGGAAGAAAAATGGGAGAAACACAAACACGTGGGACTAAACAACATGCTACTAAAAAACCAATGGGTCAATGAAGAAAACAAGGAGGAAATCAGAAAATATCTCAAGACAAATGAAAATAAAAACACAACTTTCCAAAACCTATGGGGCAAAGCAAAAGCAGTTCTAAGAGGGAGGTTTATAGAGATATAGGTCTATCTCAAGAAACAAGAAAAATCTCAAATAAACAACCTAAAGAAATAAGAAAAAGAAAAACAAAGCCCAAAGTCAGCAAAAGGGAAGAATAAAGATCAGAGAGGAGGAACTTCCCTCGTGGTCCAGTGGTTAAGACTCTGCGCTCTCAATGCAGGGGGCCTGTGTTCAATCCCTGGTCAGGGAACTAGATCCCGCATGCCGCAACTAAAAGGTCCAATGTGCTGCAACTAAGACCCAGTGCAACCAAATAAATAAATAAATATTTTTTTAAAAATCAGAGAGGAAATAGAGACCAAAAAATAATAATAATAATAATACAAAACCCACACAAAACTAAAAACAAAACAATAGAAAAGACCAATGAAACCAAGAGCTGGTATTTTGAAAAGATAGACAAAGTTGATGACCCTTTAGCCAGGCTCATCAAGAAGAAAAGAGAGATGACCCAAATAAATAAAATAAGAAATCAGAGAGGAGAAACAACAACTGATATCATAGAAATACAAATAATCATAAGAGAATACTATGAAGAGTTATATGCCAACAAATTGAACAAACTAGAAGAAATGGATAAATTTCTAGAAACATACAATCTTCCAAGACTGAATCAGGAAGAAACAGACAATCTGAACAGGCTGAACACTACCGATAAAATTGAATTTGTAATAAAAAAAAAAAAACCCCAGCAAACAAAAGTCCAGAAGCAGATGGCTTCACAGGTCAATTCTATAAAACATTTTAAAAAGCATTAATATTTATCTTTTCAAACTATTCCAAACAATTAAAGAAGAGGCAACACTCCTAGACTTATTTTATGAAGTCACCATTACCTTAACATCAAAACCAGATAAAAACACTACAAAAAAAGAAAATTACATGTAAATTATATTGTTTAGTTTTCAATTATTTGAGGGTGTTTCAGACAGGTTTTTATTTCTTTATTTTTAGTTAAGTTCAATTTGTTCAAAGAGTATACTTTATGTAATATGATTCCTTTTAATTTTATTATGAATATTGCCTATCTTGTTGAATGATCAATATGGATTTGAATGTGGATTCTGTTTTTGTGAGTGGATTTTTCTATAATTATTAATTAGGCAAAATTATCTAATGACTTTGTATTCTATAGCCTTATTTACTTGTTCTAATTATTCCTAAGGGTGAAGTGTTGAAATCTTCAACTCTAATTGTGGATTTGACTGTGTCCCTTTTTCAGCTATATCAGGTTTTTTAAAATATGTTTTGAAATTCTGTTATTAGGTTCTCTGATTTTTCTCTTTTCCCAAATTCTTTCAGATTAATTTACTATTTTATGATTCCATTCTATTTTATTTATTGGATTATTACCTGTAATTTGTGTTGTTGTTTTTAGTAATTATTCTAGGACTACAGTATTCATTCTTATTGTAGTAAGGATTCAAATAATATTATACTACTTCACATATAGTATAAACAGGTTTCAACAGAATACTTTCACAACTAGGGCACATGCAGATGCTGGTGGAGGACCGCAACATCCAAGGAGATGGGAAGAACCCCCAAGGGAACTGATAGGAGGTGGGGGGACTGAGGGGAGGGGAGAAGTGGAGGCTGGACAGGACCAGTGTCCCTGAGGGGTGGCTGAGAGAGGGGAGGGGCTTCCACACCTGGAGGGACCCTCAGGGGCTCGGATCAGGGGGCAGCAGGCCCAGCATTTCCCCTGCCCAATCGGTTGGGGAAGTCTGCCCAGCTCTCAGAGGTCCCCTCTGGGCTGGGTTTGTCCTGGGGGTGTAGAAAGGAGGCTGGGGAGATCAGGAGAGGCAGGTGGGAGGGGCCCTCCATTACAGGAGGAGCAGAAGAGGAGCAGAGGGTGTTTGCCCTGCCCACATGAGCCCAGGAAGCCTGCTGGGCTCCCAGGTGAGGTCCCCTACCCTCTGAGACCAGAGGTGGGAGGGAGAAGCACACTTGGGTCCCTTCTGTTCTGTTGAGCCTAAGCCCCACCTCCCACCCCCACCCCGCCTTTTCCTGCTCTGTGGGTACTAAGAATAGGCCCTGCCCAGCACCCAAACCTCACCCCTGCTTAGGCCCCCACCCTTTACATCCAAGGCCTTTTCCACCTTTTTTTTTCTCCTCCTCATTTTTACCATTGTGTTTCTGTTTTATCTTCTGATTGTTGTTTCATCTATATTTTTATTTTTGTATTTTTTCTAATATAGCTGTTAGTTTCCTAGACTAATTTTATTTTTTACTTTGTTATTGTTCTCCTTTATTTATTTATTTATTTTTTTGCCACCCTATGCAGCTTGCAGGATCTTGGTTCATGAGCCAGGGGTCGGGCTGAAGCTCCTGCAGTGGGAGCTCCAAGTCAGAACCACTGGACTAACAGAGAACCTCAGACCCCAGGGAATATTCATCAGAGTGAGGTCTCCCAGAAGTCTTCATCTCAGCACCAAGACCCAGCTCTACCCAACAGCCTACAAACTGCAGTGTTGGAGCCTCAGGCCAAACAACCAGTAAGACAGGAACACAGTCCCACTCATTAAAAAAAGGAAAAAAAAAATGAGACAGAAAAAAAATATGTAACAGATGAAGGAGCAAGGTATAAACCTAAAAGACCCAATAAATGAAGAGGAAAAAGGCAATCTACCTGAAAAAGAATTCAGAGTAATGATAGTAAAGATGATCTAGAATTTCTGAAATAGAATGGAGACACGAATTGAGAAAGTACAAGAAATGTTTAACAAAGATCTAGAAGAACTAAAGAGCAAACAAACAGAGATGAACAACACAATAACTGAAATGAAAAATACACTAGAAGGAATCAATAGCAGAATAACTGAAGCAGAAGAACGAATAAGTGAGCTGGAAGACAAAATGGTGGAAATATCTGCCGAGGAGCAGAATAAAGAACAAAGAATGAAAAGAATTGAAGACAATCTCCAAGACCTCTGGGACAACACTAAACAAACCAACATTCAAATTATAGGGTCCCAGAAGAAGAAGAGAAAAAGAAAGGGTCTGAGAAAATATTTGAAGAGATTTTAGTGGAAAACTTCCCTAACATGGGAAAGGAAATAGTCACTCAAGTCCAGGAAGCACAAGAGAGTCCCGTACAGGATAAACCCTAAGAGAAACACACCAAGACACATATTAATCAAACTAAGAAAAATTAAATTCAAAGAAAAAAATATTAAAAGCAGCAAGGGAAAAACAAAAAAAAAACATACAAAGGAATCCCTATAAGGTTATCAGCTGATTTTTTAGCAGAGACTCTGCAGGCCAGAAGGGAGTGGCAGGATATACTTAAAGTGATGGAAGAGAAAGACCTACAACCAAGATTACTCTACCCAGCAAGGATCTCATTCAGATTCGATGGAGAAATCAAAAGCTTTTCAGACAAGCAAAAGCTAAGAGAATTCAGCACCACCAAACCAGCTTTACAACAAATGCTAAAGAAACTTTTCTAGGCGGGAAACACAAGAGAAGAAAAAGACCCGCAGAAACAAACCCAAAACAATTAAGAAAATGGTAATAGGAACATACATATCAATAATAACCTTGAATGTAAATGGATTAAATGTCCCAACCAAAGACACAGACTGGCTGGATGGATAAAAAAACAAACCCATATATATGCTGTCTACAATAGACCCAATTCAGACATAGGGACACACACAGACTGAAAGTGAAGGGATGGGAAAAATATATTCCATGCAAATGGAAATCAAAAGAGCTGGAGTAGCAATACTTTTTTCAGATAAAATAGACTTTAAAATAAAGACTGTTACAAGAGATAAGGAAGGACACTACATAATGTTCAAGGGATCAATCCAAGAAGAAGATATAACAATTATAAATGTTTATGCACCCAACATAGGAGCACCTCAATACATAATACAAATGCTAACAACCATGAAATGGAAAATCGACAGTAACACAATAATAGTAGGGGACTTTAACACCACACTTACACCAATGGACAGATCATCCAAACAGAAAAGAAATAAGGAAACACAAGCTTTAAATGGCACAATAGGCCAGATAGATTTATTTGATATTTGTAGGACATTCCACCTGAAAGTGGCAGAATACACTTTCTTCTCAAGTGCACATGGAACATTCTCCAGGATAGATCATATCTTGAGTCATAAATCAAGCCTTGGTAAATTTAAGAAAATTGAAATCGAATCAAGCATCTTTTCTGACCGCAACGCTATGAGACTGGAAATCAATTACAGGAAAAAAATTGTAAAAAACACAAATACATGGAGGCTAAACAGTGCACTACTAAATAACCAAGAGATCACTGAAGAGATCAAAGAAGAAATTTAAAAACACATAGAAACAAATGACAACAAAAACATGATGACCCAAAACCTATGGGATGTAGCAAAAGCAGTTCTAAGAGGGAAGTTTATAGCAATTCAATCTCACCTCAATAAACAAGAAAAATCTCAAATAAACAATCTAACCCTACACCTAAAGCAACTAGAGAAAGAAGAACAAAGAAAACCCAAAGTCAGTAGAAGTAAAGGAATCATAAAGATCAGAGCAGAAATAAATGAAATAGAAACGAAGAAAATAGCAAAGATCAATAAAACTAAAAGCTGGTTCTTTGAGATGATAAACAAAAATGATAAACCCTTAGCCAGACTCATGAAGAAAAAAAGGGAGAGGATGCAAATCAATAAAATTAGAAATGAAAAAGGAGAAATCACAACTGACACCACAGAAATACAAAGGATTATAAGAGACTACTACAAACAACTAGATGCCAATAAAAAGGACAGCCACGAAGAAATGGACAAATTCTTGGAAATGTACAATTCTCCAAGACTGAACCAGGAAGAATTAGAAAATATAAACAGACCTATCCCAAGTAATGAAGTTGAAACTGTAATTTAAAATCTTCCAACAAACAAAAGCCCAGGACCAGGCAAATTCTATCTAACATTTAGAGAAGAGCTAACACTGATACTTCACAAATCCTTCCAAAAAATTGCAGAGGGAGGAACACTACCAAATTCATTCTACGAAGCCATCATCACCCTGATACCAAAACCAGAAAAAGATATCACAAAAAAAGAAAATTATAGATCAATATCACTGATGAACATAGATGCAAAAATCCTCAACAAAATACTAGAGAACAGAATCCAACAACATATTAAAAGGATCATATACCATGATCAAGTGGGATTTATCCCAGGAATGCAAGGATTCTTCAATATATGCAAATCAATCAATGTGATACACCATATCAACAAATTAAGGAATAAAAACCATATGATCATCTCAATAGATGCAGAAAAAGCTTTCAACAAAATTCAACACCCATTTATGACAAAAACTCTCCAGAAAATGGGCATAGAGGGAACCTACCTCAACATAATAAAGGCCATATATGACAAACATACAGCAAACATCATACTCAGTGGTGAAAAACTGAAAGCATTTCCACTAAGATCAGGAACAAGACAAGGATGTCCACTCTCACCACTATTATTCAACATAGTTTTGGAAGTCCCGACCACGGCAATCAGAGAAGAAAAAGAGATAAAAGGAATACAAATTGGAAAAGAAGAAGTAAAACTGTCACTGTTTGCAGATGACATGATACTATACACAGAAAAACCTAAAGATGCCACCAGAAAACTACTAGAACTAATCAATGAATTTGGTATGGTTGCAGGATACAAAATTAATGCACAGAAATCTCTTGCATTCCTATACACTAACAACAAAAAATCAGAAAGAGAAATTAAGGAAACAATCTCATTTACCACTGCAACAAAAAGAATAAAATACCTAGGAATAAACCTACTTAAGGAGGCGAAAGACTTGTACCCAGAAAACTATAAAACACTGATGAAAGAAATCAAAGATGAAATAAACAGATGGAGAAATCTACCATGTTCTTGGATTGGAAGAATCAATACTGTGAAAATGACTATACTACCCAAAACAATCTACAGATTCAATGCAATCCCTATCAAGCTACCAATGGCATTCTTCACAGAATTAGAACAAAAAATTTTACAATTCGTATGGAAACACAAAAGACCCTAAGTAGCCAAAGCAGTCTTGGGAAAGAAAAACAGAGCTGGAGGAATCAGGCTCCCCAACTTCAAACTATACTACAAAGCTACAGTAATCAAGACAGTATGGTACTGGCACAAAAACAGAAATATAGATCAATAGTACAGGATAGAAAGCCCAGAGATAAACCCATGCACCTATGGTCAATTAATCTATGACAAAGGAGGCAAGGATATACAATGGAGAAAAGACAGCCACTTCAATAATTGGTGCTAAGAAAACTGGACAACTACATCTAAAAGAATGAAATTAGAACACTACCTAACACCATACACAAAAATAAACTCAAATTGGATTAAAGACCTAAATGTAAGGCCAGACACTATAAAACTCTTAGAGGAAAACATAGGAAATACACTCTGACATAAACCACAGCAAGATCTTTTTTGACCCACCTCCTAGAGTAATGGAAATAAAAATAAAAATAAACAAATGGACCTAATGAAACTTCAAATCTTTTGCACAGCAAAGGAAGCCATAAACAAGACAAAAAGACAACCCTCAGAATGGGAGAAAATATTTGCAAATGAAACAATGGACAAAGATTAATCTCCAAAATATACAAGCAGCTCATGGAGCTCAGTATCAAAAAAAACAAACAATTCATTTAAAAAATGGGCAGAAGACCTAAATAGCCATTTCACCAAAGAAGACATAGAGATGGCCAAAAGGCACATGTAAAGATGCTCAACAACACTAATTATAAGAGAAATGCAAATCAAAACTACAATGAGATATCACCTCATACTGGTCAGAATGGCCATTATCAAAAAATCTACAAACAATAGATGCTAGAAACGGTGTGGTGAAAAAGGAACCCTCCTGCACTGTTGGTGGGAAGGTAAATTGATACAACCACTATGGAGCACAGTATGGAATTTCCTTTAAAAACTAAAAATACAACTACCATATGACCCAGCAATCCCACCACTGGGCACATACCCTGGGAAAACCATAATTCAAAAAGAGACATGTACCACAGTGTTCACTGCAGCACTATTTACAATAGCCAGGACATGGAAGCAACCTAAATGTCCATCAACAGAAGAATGGATAAAGAAGATGTGGCACATATATACAATGGAATATTACTCAGCCATAAAAAGAAACGAAATTGAGTTATTTGTAGTGAGGTGAATGGACCTAGAGTCTGTCATACAGAGTGAAGTAAGTCAGAAAGAGAAAAACAAATACCATATGCTAACACATATATACGGAATCTAAAAAAAAATGGTACTGATGAACCTACTGGCAGGGCAGGAATAAAGACATAGACATAGAGAATGGACTTGAGGACACGGCGGGGAGGGAGAAGCTGGGGCAAAGTGAGAGTAGCATCGACATATATACACTATTGAATGTAAAATAGTTAGCTAGTGGGAAGCAGCAGCATAGCACAGGGAGGTCGGCTTGGTGCTTTGCGATGACCTAGAGACGTGGGACAGGGAGGGTGGGAGGGAGGCTCAAGAGGGAGTGGATATGGGGGTATGTGTATGCATATGACTGATTCACTTTGTTGTATAGCAGAAACTAACACAGTATTGTGAAGCAATTATACTCCAATAAAGATCTATTTAAAAAAAACTTTCATTTTCCCACCTCTGCCTTTGTGCTATTATTATCATACATTTTATTTTACATATGTTATAAACCTAAAAATACAATGTATAAATTTTACTGTAAGCTGTCAATTTACATTTTTAAAATTTAGAAGACTAAGTCTTTTTAAATTTCCCACATTTTTGCTATTTCCAGCATTCTTCTATCCTTTGTGAATAACCAAGTTTCCACTAGTATTACATTTCTCTGCCTGAAGAAATTTCTTTACTCTTTCCCATAGTGCAAGTATGCCAGCTATGAGTTTTCTCAGCATTTGTTCATCTGAAAAAAATCTTTTCACTTTTATTTTTGAAAGATAGATTTTCACTGAGTATATAATTCTAGGTTGAGAGTGTTCCAGTGCTTTAAAGGTGTTACACCATTGTCTCTGGCTTGCATAGTTTCCCATGAGAACTCTGCTGTCATTCTTATCTTTGTTTCTCTGTATATGATGGGCTTTCCCTCCCTCTGATTGTCTTCTCTTTGTATTTGGTTTTCAGCCATTTAATTTTTTACTTTATTGTATTTTCCATTGTATTGTTTTCTGAGCTTTCTGGATCTGTGGTTTGTTATATTTCATTAATTATAGAAAATTCTTTGCCACTATCTCTTCCAATATTTATTTTGTTCTGTTATCTTTCTCTTCTCCTGATCAAATTCTAATTGTATTTGTTAGATTTTTTTTTATAGTGTCCAGCACTCTAGGACCTTTAAATTTGTTTGTTTATTTTTATGTTGCTGTTTTTCTCTTTATGTTTCAATTTGAACAATTTCTCATGACTTATCTTCATGCTTACTGCTGATAATCTCATCAAAAGAATTGTTTTTCTTTGACATCATGGTAGTTTTTTATTTACAGTATGTAATGTGATATTTTTTATAGTTTTTTTCTCTCTGCTGAAATTTCCCATCTGCTCATGCCAGCTATCCATCTTTTCTATTAGATTCTTCATGATATTAATCGTAGTTATTTTAAAACTTTTGGCTGATAGTTTCAACATCTTTGCCATTTCTGGGGCTTATTCTGTTCTTTTTATCTTTTGGTAGTGGATATTTTTCTTGTTTTTTTCCTCTGTGTTATTTTATTGAATGCCGGCATGTGAATGTAAAAGAACAGTGGAGAGTAAGTAAATAATACTATGCTGGGAAATTAGTACACTTATTTTTCAGACCATTTCTCTCTCTCTCTGTGTGTGTGTGTGTGTGTGTGTGTGTGTGAAGGAATGGGTTGATTTAGTCAATAGCTGAGCTTGGTTTCCATTTTGTTTTAAATTTTAATTGCTCTGTTGTACACCTAAAGCTAATATAATATTGTAAGTCAACTATACCTCATTTAAAATTTTTTTTAAATTGTAAATTTTATATTATGTATATTTTACCACAATAAAAAAGGGGGGCTCTTTAAGGTCTCCTGCCCTGGCCCAATCTTTCTCCTGAGTCTGCCTTTTTCTCATTGTTAGTGTAGGAGTGACATCCTTTTCCATCTTTCTCTATCCTAAATGGAAGCAGAACTCCTATCTTGATGTTTTACTGTTAGTAGATACTGAATTCCTTGAAGATGTCAATCAAGGTGACTTGTTACCCCAAAATGAAACTCAAAATAAAATACTCCAATTCTATGTATACTCCTAATATCATATCTACTTCACATTCTAGCTTCAGTGTATTGTAATATTAATTTCAATTAAGTTACATATAGAAATCAAATATCCTGGCTCTAACCTGCCCACACAGTTACTCTAGCCCAAGTTATTTCTGATAGTTTCATGGGTTGTGTACATAGAGAAATCTCTCTCCCATGGTGCCTGCATAGTTCCATAGGCATGCACCATGATCTCTGCACCATGGTCTCTCTTCAGATCTGCACTGGGCACAGCAGTTTCCCAACTTATGGTTGCAATTACTCCACCAAGTAGATCCTGCTCCAATGCAGCTCTGCCAGAGATGACCATCACTACCATTCCCCTGGGCTACATGCTACAAACAATGAGCCATGGAGCACTAGATTCATGCAATGTTCTAGAGAGGAATGAGAGAGAATTCCTCATTTTTGTGTTATGAGGATCCCTCTCTTATGTTCTATATGAGAGATCTCAAGGCAGGGTTGCTTGAGCCTGATGTATCACACAACCAATCTTTTCTTCCCCCTATAACAAGGTAGACATGTGGGCATCGAGGCTAACGGCAGATTTAAGTAATAGCAATTATGTCTTCCAGATCCCTGTCACCTCTGAGAAGTACATCTTTTTACTGGTTCAAACTCTTCATGCTTTGCCCCTTCTTCCCTGAGGCTACAACCTCCCACAGCAAGCCTCTTTCACATCACTGCACAAATTCACCAGACATGCCCACTTATGTCTGAACCCCAACAATATATGCGGTTTGAATCCCACACACAAACATACACCAATCATACTCCTTAGGCCCAAATGCAAGTAGCCATCTGTCATGTCTGCTCAGCAATTAAGCAAATAGGTCTGAACTCTTCACAGTAGGCTGTGTCTCCAGTTGTAATTTCCATAATGAAAATATGTTTTTCATTAGTAAAGGTGCCTTTCCCCAAAGGAATCTAGAAAAATGCAAAGCAGTTTCAAATTTTCATAATACAATTGGAATTGTTGTATTTTAATGCTACCTTTTGACATTTATAGATTTTATCCTAGGGAGTGGTGAGATGGTGAAATAACATATGTGTACAATGTCAAATTCAGAATTAAGTCAAATAATCTTAACCAAGAAATCATTTCTTAGAAGTGATTTAGTGAAACTAAGGACAACAAAAAACATTTTACAACAAAAATATGTTCTTTTTATGTATATAATATTTAAAATGAAGGATAAAGACACACAAAGGGCATAAACTTCAGAATGTATATACTATAATAAACTACAAAATCTCAGGTTCTCACACTTGATGTTTTTAGGTCATTTAAAAAAGATGTAGGAGAATATATATTATTTTATATCTCTGAGATTTAGGAACAGCATTTGACACCTTTTAAATTTTTTTCATTAAATTCCTAATTTATACATTAATACAGAAAAATTAATTCTTGTTAGCCATTTGATGTGTACTCCTTCCTCCCACATATGTTGCAAATTTTAATTAGCCCAGGCACAGATACGCTTTCCTTCTCTCTACCTTCCTTTCTCGACCAGTATCATCTCTTCTCTTTCCTTCTTTTTCTACTTCAGATTCCTACTACCCTTCCATATGTACTTTTGAGTAAGTCTTTTGAATAAGACATTAGTTCTTTATATTTAAGTGTGCATTTATGTCAAGGATACTTGTATTCTAAATCTTTATCTTCACTGTATACTAACGAACCTTTTAAATGAAAATCCAATATCAGTTGTCCAAGAGATCCAGGCAAACTTAATTGAAAATCCCCAATTCCACAGCCATTTTTTATGATTTTTTGTGAATTCCCAAGAGTTATTTATTCTCTTGGTGTTCTCTGTCAATGGATCCTGAGTTCATGTGTACTGTCTCTGTCACGCATCAACTTGGACTCAAGAAGTCAGCACATTTTTTGAGTTTAGAAGGATTTGCTAAAGATTTGGAGTTACGATGGACAGCACACGTCCCTCTACCATCTCAGAAGCTCCATCCTTCCTCTTTCCTTGTTTCCTCTGAATGCATCCTGTGACCCTCAAATTCTTCCCTTCCTATCATGCAGAGCATTTCTTCTCTCCTACAGATTCTTTTCTGAAACTTACAGGCAGAAATTCATCAAGATAATCAGCATAACTTAGAGTCTTCCATTCATCGGGAGCAACCGTCCTTAGAAGATAGTGGGGATTATAAAGAACAGGTTTTCTCCTTTTGCCTCCATATAAGGAAGTTCTAACAGTAGTTGGGAAGGCTGCTGGAAGACAATCAACTATGGCAGTTTTGGTTGAGTGAAGACTTTATTTCAAGACAACTTTGGAGTGCCATCAAGAGAGAGGTTGTGTGAGGAGGGTCACGAGTGGCAACAGCATGGAGCTGGT
The DNA here is from genome assembly GCF_028564815.1 of Eubalaena glacialis. Classification (NCBI taxonomy): domain Eukaryota; kingdom Metazoa; phylum Chordata; class Mammalia; order Artiodactyla; family Balaenidae; genus Eubalaena; species Eubalaena glacialis. The sequence continues at coordinate 59,337,783 of NC_083729.1, read as the reverse complement.
TCTTGGCAAGGGCTGCACCACTGCACACTCAGCAAAGTGTTGTCAGCAGTAATTAAGCATAGTGTTACTGCAGCAGTGAGATCAACTCAAGTAGGCAATTTACCCACCTCCCAAAGAAGAGAGGCTTTGAGGCGATGAGGTGAGGTCAGCACACACTGGCACTGGCTGCACTTCTGGTTGTTAATTGGAAAAAGTGCTTCTTCTCTCTTAAAGCAGGGTTTCTGCATTTAGAGCAAAGATAGGTTCACTATGTTTTTCTTTTTTGAAGAATATGAATATAATTGTCCCCATCCCCATGGCCCAAACTTTAAACAATGCCTCCCAACTCAAAGAAAAACAATCAGACAACTAAATAGTTATTAAAAACAATTCAAAGTAATTCAAATATTTCTCCATTTCTTGAGGAACCAACTTCTTAATCCACAATCAAACATCTTAAGCATCCTGTCTCTTCAGCTCTTCCATTCTCAATAACTTCCAGGTAGATAGTAGTTACTTCCTGGGAGCATTTTATCTGTCATCCTCAAGTCCCAACTTAAAATTCCACGAAACCTATCTTACTAGATATATCTAGCATTCTATCCCATTTTTAGATTTATTGGGGGTTTTTTCACTTTCAGTATAAATTTTCTATCTTACACTTCTCCTGCTCCCTAATAAACTAGATCCTCATAATAGAAATGTCTGTTGGGGAGGTGGATAGGCTGGGGGAAGAGAACATGGTCAAAGGGTAAGTACTAAGGCAAGAATGCTAGAATTTCCAGAATTTTCCTTATGGATAAGAGGAGGGTCAGAGGTTATGAGTGTTTATGCATTATTTGCTTTCACCTGTATTCTACAAGGAAGATAGGATCTCTGGGAAAGGATCAAGGTTTTTCTTTTGTTTGATAGAGAGGAAACATCCCTCCACTACTTTTGCACCTGATAAGGGGCTTTACTGAAAAAAATAAAAACAAGAGTGGGATTTTCTGAGGCTAGCACTAACAGATCTACTTGGCCCCTCTTCACTACAGCTATGAGCAGACCCTTTCTGCCAGAAGTGGCCACAGTGATGAAAGCCTTAACCTAGACCATGAGAATCCTTGGAAATGTGAGGACTAATGTGAGAGCACTGAGCAAGGGGCCCCAAAGACCTTGAGTGGCTCAACTCTCATCCATACCAATGACCTGGGGAAGGTCTGGCCTACCCTGTCATTTGCTGTTTGCCCCTCAAATATCAGTAGGATGTTTATGCAACTGTCCAAAACGATCATCCCTACCTGGACAAGAATTTTCCAGGCCAGGTCCCTCTGAGAGACAAGAATGAGACTTTCCTGCTCCAGCTATTGGCAGAGGCTGGCTCATTAATTTACTCCTGCTGGTTAAAGCCTAAGGGCTCACAGGCCAGATGCAGAAAAATCATCCCAGTCAGCAGCACCTTTCTGGAAAGCTTTGTTCTCAGCTGAGTACGTAGAGGCCCTCCCCAAACCCAGTGACACTGCAGATCTGCTTCTCTCCCCAAATGCTCTACCCCTGGGTTCGCGGTGGGTGTCTCAGTGCAGTAAGCAAAACTTTTCCTGCACAGGTGTGCAGGAAACACATAGGCCCCTGCCAAACGCTATCTGAGGGTGAGAGGCATGTCTTATTGACCATCTTATAATCGCCATGTGTTGGGAAGTACACCCTAAGGGCCTTTCATATTAGACGTGTTGATGTCAATTCCAGACAGACTCTGCTCCTATAACACGCCTGCAAATGATCAAATATATGTTTGGAATTAACATGCAATATTCAGATTGTAAAACAAAAATACAAATTAAAACGTTGACTCAGATTGGTTAATAGTTATATGGCCTTAAGTCACCTTTGAAGCGAATGATACGCTGTAGTGTGCTTCATGATTCTACTGCCACGATACCAGGAGCTAACAAACGTTGAATACATACAGTGTGTCAGGCACATATTATGTGATTTCATCTAATGCACGGCCTGCTCCTGCCAATCACTTCCTTCTTCTGCTCCCACTATGACTCTCCACTCAGGATGTGTTCAGGCCCCCAGGGAACGGACACAGCGCAGAAGGCACAAAGTAACCACAGGCTTTGTTCCAGGCCAGATGGGAATACACTTCTTCATTATGAGAGTGAATGCAAATGAGCACAATTTAAATGAAGCCTGGCTCAATTACTCAATAGGAAGGCAAAGCAAGAAAAATTCAAAAGAAGCCTTGCAGAGAGAAGCAGGAGAGCCACGGGTGGTAACCGGTCATCTCATTTCCTGCCAGAACTTTCGCATCACAGTACACCACTTCTGTTTTTCTGCTTTGTCTATCAGTAAAATGAGAGCCTCATGACGATAAAGCCCCTGGCCCAGAGTTGATGATTAAATGCAATATTCAAAATCAGCAGAAATAAGCTGTCACAAAGAGGCGGATGAGGAAGGTGGTGTAACGGCTCTGGTTTCAGTTCCCCTCCTGTGAAATGAGTTGCTGAACTTCATTTTCTCTAGATCCCTTAGTATCCAGCTCCATTCCCACCTGCTTCACCTAAACCTGCACAGGAAACTGTGATCTGTGGCAGTGGGACAGGAGATGTATAGTTTGGCTTCTGAGGAATACGGCTTCTGGAGAGCTCTGTGATTAACCTACCCTCCCCAAAGCAGACACTCTGTCCTTCCACCCCACTCCAGCCCTTGACAAAAAGCCATTCCCAGGATTTCTCTTCTCACTTACTTGCAGTAGAAGAAAGAACAATGAACCAAGGGTTACAAAACCGGATTCTTATCCCAAATCTCAGCTAGCTGTGTGATCTTTGCCTAAGTGATTAACCTCCCGGGAGTGTTTCCTCCGCTGAAAAATGAGGGGATTGGGCCAGGTGGTCTCTAAAGATCCCTTCCAACTTTGAAACTTGAAGAAATAACACAAGTCACGTGGAATAAAGGAATTTTTATGACAAAGTTCTCAAGCTTTAGATTCAGCAGTGATGCAGAATGCAAACCAAATGGCCAGTTGGAAGGAAATAGCTTCCAAGAAGTGGTATTGATAAGCACTTAATTTTCATACCAGACTTAGATTTCATATAAGCATTATCAAGTCCCTTACTTAGAAAGTGATGCCAATTTCAGCTACAGTTACAAGATTGATTTCAGTATAAAATTTCACATAAAATCTATTTCTTCTAATTACTGATACCTGCTCTGCCCAGTAGTTAAGAGACAATGGATATGTGGTCTTTTCTCCAACAGTCCGAGGTTTATTTAAAATTAATAAACAGAAAATAATAGCTCAATAAATATCTTTGAATAAATGAATAATATACACAAGTGACATTTTCTTTTTTTTTCTTTCTTTTTTTTTAATCAGTCATCAATTTTATACACATCAGTGTATACATGTCAATCCCAATCGCCCAATTCAGCACACCACCATATCAAGCATCTTTTCTGACCACAGCGTTATGAGATTAGAAATGAATTACAGGGAAAAAAACGTAAAAAACACAAACACATGGAGGCTAAACAATATGTTACTAAATAACCAAGAGATCACTAAAGAAATCAAAGAGGAAATCAAAAAATACCTAGAGACAAATGACAACGAAAACACAATGATCCAAAACCTATGGGAGGCAGCCAAAGCAGTTCTAAGAGGGAAGTTTATAGCTATACAAGCCTACCTCAAGAAACAAGAAAAATCTCAAATAAACAATCTAACCTTACACCTAAAGGAACTAGAGAAAGAAGAAAAAACAAAACCCAAAGTTAGCAGAAGGAAAGAAATCATAAAGATCAGAGCAGAAATAAATGAAATAGAAACAAAGAAAACAATAGCAAAGATCAATAAAACTAAAAGCTGGTTCTTTGAGAAGAAAAACAAAATTGATACACCATTAGCCAGACTCATCAAGAAAAAGAGGGAGAGGACGCAAATCAATAAAATTTAAAATGAAAAAGGAGAAGTTACAACAGACACCGCAGAAATGCAAAGCATCCTAAGAGACTACTACAAGCAACTCTATGCCAACAAAATGGACAACCTGGAAGAAATGGACAAAGTCTTAGAAAGAGATAACCTTCCAAGACTGAACCAGGAAGACACAGAAAATATGAACAGATCAAACACAAGTAATGAAATTGAAACTGTGATTAAAAATCTTCCAACAAACAAAAGTCCAGGACCAGATGGCTTCACAGGTGAATTCTATCAAACATTTAGAGAAGAGATAACACCCATCCTTCTCAGACTCTTCCAAAAAATTGCAGAGGAAGGAACACTCCCAAACTCATTCTATGAGGCCACCATCACCCTGATACCAAAACCAGACAAAGATACTACAAAAAAAGAAAATTACAGATCAATATCACTGATGAATATAGATGCAAAAATCCTCAACAAAATACTAGCAAACAGAATCCAACAACACATTAAAAAGATCATACACCATGATCAAGTGGGATTTATCCCAGGGATGCAAGGATTCTTCAATATACGCAAATCAATCAATGTGATACACCACATTAACAAATTGAAGAATAAAAACCATATGATCATGTCAATAGATTCACAAAAAGCTTTTGACAAAATTCAGCACCCATTTATGATAAAAACTCTCCAGAAAGTAGGCATAGAGCAAACCTACCTCCACATAATAAAGGCCATATATGACAAACCCACAGCAAACATCCTTCTCAATGGTGGAAAACTGAAAGCATTTCCTCTAAGATCAGAAACAAGACAAGGATGTCCACTCTCACCACTATTATTCAACATAGTTTTGGAAGTCCTAGCCACGGCATTCAGAGAAGAAAAAGAGATAAAAGGAATACAAATTGGAAAAGAAGAAGTAAAACTGTCACTGTTTGCAGATGACATGATACTATACATAGAGAATCCTAAAAATGCCACCAGAAAACTACTAGAGCTAATCAATATATTTGGTAAAGTTGCAGGACAAAAAATTAATGCACAGAAATCTCTTGCATTCCTATACACTAATGCTGAAAAATCTGAAAGAGAAATTAAAGAAACACTCCCATTTACCATTGCAACAAAAAGAATAAAATACCTAGGAATAAACCTACCTAGGGAGACAAAAGACCTGTATGCAGAAAACTATAAGACACTGATGAAAGACATTAAAGATGATACCAACAGATGGAGAGATATACCATGTTCTTGGATTGGAAGAATCAATATTGTGAAAATGACTATACTATCCAAAGCAATCTACAGATTCAATGCAATCCCTATCAAATCACCAATGGCATTTTTTATGGAACTAGAACAAAAAATCTTAAAATTTGTATGGAGACACAAAAGACCCCGAATAGCCAAAGCGGTCTTTAGGGAAAAAAACGAAGCTGGAGGAATCAGACTCCCTGACTTCAGACTATACTATAAAGCTACAGTAATCAAGACAATATGGTACTGGCACAAAAACAGAAATATAGATCAATGGAACAAGATAGAAAGCCCAAAGATAAACCCATGCACCTATGGTCAACTAATCTATGACAAAGGAGGCAAGGATATACAATGGAGAAAAGACAGTCTCTTCAATAAGTGGTGCTGGGAAAACTGGACAGCTACATGTAAAAGAATGAAATTAGAACACTCCCTAACACCATACACAAAAATAAACTCAAAATGGATTAGAGACCTAAATGTAAGACCGGACACTATAAAACTCTTAGAGGAAAACATAGGAAGAACATTCTATGACATAAATCATAGCAAGATCTTTTTTGATCCACCTCCTAGAGTAACGGAAATAAAAACAAAAATAAACAAATGGGACCTAATGAAACTTCAAAGCTTTTGCACAGCAAAGGAAACCATAAACAAGACGAAAAGACAACCCTCAGAATGGGAGAAAATATTTGCAAATGAATCAACGGACAAAGGATTAATCTCCAAAATATATAAACAGCTCATGCAGCTCAATATTAAAGAAACAAACAAGCCAATCCAAAAATGGGCAGAAGACCTAAATAGACATTTCTCCAAAGAAGATATACAGATAGCCAAGAAGCACATGAAAAGCTGCTTAACATCACTAATTATTAGAGAAATGCAAATCAAAACTACAATGAGGTATCACCTCACACCAGTTAGTATGGGCATCATCAGAAAATCTACGAACAACAAATGCTGGAGAGGATGTGGAGAAAAGGGAACCCTCTTGCACTCTTGGTGGGAATGTAAATTGATACAGCCACTATGGAGAACAGTATGAAGGTTCCTTAAAAAACTAAAAATAGAATTACCATATGATCCAGCAATCCCACTACTGGGCATATACCCAGAGAAAACCATAATTCAAAAAGACACATGCACCCCAATGTTCATTGCAGCACTATTTACAATAGCCAGGTCATGGAAGCAACCTAAATGCCCATTGACAGACGAATGGATAAAGAAGTTGTGGTACATACATACAACGGAATATTACTCAGTCATAAAAAGGAACGAAATTGAGTCATTTGTTGAGACATGGATGGATCTAGAGACTGTCATACAGAGTGAAGTAAGTCAGAAAGAGAAAAACAAATATCGTATATTAATGCATGTATGTGGAACCTAGAAAAATGGTGCAGATGAACCGGTTTGCAGGGCAGAAGTTGAGACACAGATGTAGAGAACAAACGTATGGACACCAAGGGGGGAAAGCCGCGGGGGGGTGGGGATCGTGGTGCGACGAATTGGGCGATTGGGATTGACATGTATACACTGATGTGTATAAAATTGATGACCAATAAGAACCTGCTGTATAAAAAAATAAATAAAATAAAATTCAAAAATTCCAAAAAAAAAAGAATCCGCAGACAGTTGAGGAAATCATCTAATATAACAATTAGACCAAAGCAAATAAAAAAAATAAGAGCTGAGCCTTACTGAGCACATATGTGAGCTAGGCACTATTCTAAGTACTTTATATGTATTTACTCATTTAACCCTTCTAACCAGCATTTGAGTTAATACTATTGTTACCTCCATTGAAATAAAGAAAAAAAAAAAAAAAACATTAAGTAACTTGCCCAAGGTCACACAGGTAGTAAGTGGGGAAGCTGTTATTTCAACCAGGCAATCTGGCTTAAATCTATGCTGTTAATCACAAAGCCAATAATAATAATAGTAAATAAAATAAAACACACTTGTTAGTAATAAAGACAATTCAGAGAAAACAGAATTTCAAAAAGTAATAATAATATCCTCTATAATACAAGAGAAGAAATTTTATCTAAGAAAACAAGAAAAGAATGCTGTTAAATGGAATATTAAGAGAACAAACAGAATCTTCTTAGAAATTAAAAATATGGAAACATACTCCTTAGAATGGAAGTCTTCCAGCAACTAGAGCAAGTCATAGCTTTGTAGCTGGTCTCTCAGCTTCCAAACATGGCCCACTCTCTCTAGATTATTCTCAATGCAATGGGCAGAGTGCTTAATTTTAAACCCTAATTCAGAGCCACATTAATTCCTTGCTTAAAACTTACCAGCAAACTTCCATCACAGTTAGGATAAAATTCACACTTACTGTGGCCTGTGAAGTCCTGCATGATCTGGTGTATGGCCTCCTCACCACTGTCAACTCTGGCCATTTCCTCCTTACTCATTCCAGCCACACTAGCCTCTTGCTGTTCATCTCACATCTCACCAAGCTTGCTCCTACCTCAGGGACTTTGCCCTTGCTTGTTCCTCTGCTTGTAAAGCTCTTCTCCCAGATCTTGACAGAACTGGTTTCTTCACTACGTCTCCGAGAAGCCAAGCTATCCCTGAACTCCCAACCTAAACCACCTCCAAATCCTTTCTGCCTTATTCCATGAATTGTCACTTGCTGTCCCTTTACCCTGCTCTACTTTTTTTTTAAATAACATTTGCTACTATCAGAAATTATATGTTTATGCATGTGCTCTTATTTGTTTGTTTGTTTGATTGGTTGATCTAGACTATAAGCTCCATGAGGGCTAGAACTTTGTCTTATTCACTGCTGAATCTCCCACACCTACATGGTCCTGGTACAGAGTAGCATTAAATAGAGATTTGTTAAATAATGAATAAATGTTAGATGGTAAGAACAATGATTCCAAATGCAGTGACTGTTTTTATAGATTCCCTGGATTTTCAATCTGCAAAATAATAAAGTACAAGTTTGTGCAAAACAAAGGAAATTGGTTTCATTTTTTTATGCCCACAAGCCCTGGAGGCGGTAGCTGCAGACATCATACGTCAGCTGAGCGGTGTGCTCTGACGTTTATTCTATCAGCCCCAGAGGTATCTCCCTTCTGGCAGAGCCTCAGGCACAAAAGGGGAGCAACACAGCACTTCTGTTAGCTAAGTTTGTAAACAAGGCAGCTGCCCCCTCTGCTTGTTATCTGCAAATAAATAAAATGCTTCCACTGGGACACACAGAGGGAGAAGCATTCTCAGTTCCAAATGAGCTAAATTCTCCAGAAAAGTGATTCTTTTTTTTTTTTTTTTTAATATTATTACAATCTCTCTCCCGTGAGTTTTGTTTTTTTTTTAATTTATTTATTTTATTTATTTTTGGCTGTGTTGGGTCTTCGTTTCTGTGCGAGGGCTTTCTCTAGTTGCGGTGAGCGGGGGCCACTCTTCATCGCGGTGCGCGGGCCTCTCACTGTCGCGACCTCTCTTGTTGCGGAGCACAAGCTCCAGACGCGCAGGCTCAGGAGTTGTGGCTCACGGGCCTAGTTGCTCCGCGGCATGTGGGATCCTCCCAGACCAGGGCTCGAACCCGTGTCCCCTGCATTGGCAGGCAGATTCTCAACCACTGCGCCACCAGGGAAACCCCTTTTTTTTTTTTTTAAATTGAGGTATAGTTGATGTACAATATACAAGTTTCAAGTGTACAACAGTGATTCACAATTTTTAAGGTTATACTCTATTTATAGTTATTATAAAATATTGGCTATATTCCCCATGTTGTACTATATGTCCTTGTAGCTTATTTATTTTATATACAGTAGTTTGTACCTCTTAATCGCCTACCCCTATCTTGCCCCTCCCCGTTCCCTCTCCTCACTGGTAACCATTAGTTTGTCCTCTATATCTGTGAGTCTGCTTCTTTTTTGTTGTATTCACTAGTTTGTTTTATTTTTTATATTCTACATATAAGTGATATCATACAGTATTTGTTTTTCTCTGTCTGAATTATCTTACTTAAGCATAATACCCCCAAGTCCATCCATGTTGTTGCAAATGGCAAAATTTCATTCTTTTTATGGCTGAGTAGTATTCCATATTATATATATACCACATTTTTTTTATCCATTCATCTGTTGATAGACACTTAAGTTGCTTCCATATCTTGGCTACTGTAAATAAGGCAACTATGAACATTGGGATGGATGTATGTTTTCAAATCAGTGTTTTCATTTTTTTCGAACCCAGGAGTAAAATTGCTGGATCATATGGTAGCTCTATTTTTAGTTTTTTGAGAAACCTCCATACTGTTTTCCATAGTGGCTGTATCAATTTACATTCCCACCCACAGTGGACAAGAGTTCCCCTTTCCAGGTTCTTGACTGGCAGCTCAAGGAAAATTCTTTGGAGGAAGAAGAGACCAGTTGATCTGCCTTTTCACAGCTGGGCAGGTTTCTCTCAGCTCCAAATCATAAGGAGGAGGACGGATTTTCTTTAAACCATGAAGGAGGCGTTTCTGAGAAGAGCATTTATTTAGACTGTCAACTCCTATGGAATATCTCCATTGTAATAAGTGGTAGAGAGAGGACAAGAAAGAAATTCAGTGGTAATCAGAATATCTCATTAACCACAATAATAATCTCACTCCTCAAAAATGTCTCCCAAGGAAGGCCTTGGCAACCATCTTCAGCCTGACATGCAGGGTTGACAACTGGAGCCTACAATCCAGCAGCAAAGGGAATCCAGAGTTGAGGGCCTGGCATTGAGAAAGCAGCAAGACCTACACTGGAGTTCCCACAAGCTGATTCTAGAAGCAGATCTGTGGTTGTAGGCAGGGGGGAATGTGGGTAGAAAAGTGAAGTCTCCAGGCAGCAGTCTTAAGGAGAGTTTTGGTATCATCTAACAGTTCTGGAGGTCAGAAGTCCAAAAATCAGTTTCACTGGGCTAAAGTCACGGTGTCGGCAGGGCTGACTCTAGAGGAGAATCTATTTCCTCGAATTTTTCAGCTTCTGGTGGCCTTGGCTTGTGACCCTTACCCCAGCTCCAAAGCACATGACTCCAATCTCAGCTTCCATGGTCACAGCACCACCTTTTCTCCCTCTGCTTCCCACTTATAAGGACTCTTGTGGTTACATTAGGGCCCACCTGAATAATCCAAGATTACTGCCTTATCTCACAATCCTTGACTAAGTCACTCCTGCAAGGTCCCTTCTGCTATATAAAGTATTCACAGGCTCCAGGTATTCAGACCTGGATATCGTTGGGGCCATTATTCAGCCTATCACAATATATAAAGTATATTATATATACTCATTAGAGGATGGAGGGAATGAAAAGTGCCCATCAAACCGAGAAGGCATATTGAGAGCAAAAAATGAGGAAGGCAGCTCCATATAATCAATGGATTCATTTATTATAGAGTAACTTACTCATAGGGTGGGGTTGGAATCCAGCGGACAACAATCTGGAAGCATTTGCAGCTGCACTCCGCACCACTAAGGGGCCATGGGGACAATATTATAGTTAACCCAGGAGACGAGGGTAGGTGCTTGGAAATAGGAAGTGTATTCCTAAATAAAAATTAGCGAATGGGTAACTAATCTCGTGGGTGCTGGGAATATGTCAGTGAAGGTTTTCATCATTGTTTGGGCATGAACAGGGCAGAGAGGCCACCTGATCTAATGATTAAACAATATCATTTAACTACAAAGCCCTCGACCACAGAGAAGTGATTTACTGCACAGTACAGTCCTGGGTAAGGGCAGCAAAAGGACAGGAGAACCTGTAAGGGCCCAAGATGGTATCAGTTCTGCTAACAGCTGTGCAGCACTATATATGTATGGTATATATAATACCCACTCCTTGTTCATTGTTCATGGAGAAGACACCATTACCTGACTGTTGATGCTTCAGACTGAGATAGATTTGGTTTTCTTAATGTAATTCAATATATCATTGGTAAGACTGTGTCCTTACAACCAAAAGGGATCTTCTCCCCCAACAACAGACACACCCCAAGTGTGGATCGTGAACAATCAATCCCTAAAAATAGGTGTTCATTTTTAGTAGAGGTGTGTGTATATTTTCCCCAAGGGCTTACTCACTGAAAATCACATTTTCAAGACCACATATAAGGGCCAACTGCTCCTTACCTCCCTCTGGATGAAAGGAATTAGGCTTCCTGGCACATGTCACAAGGTGGACTACCGGTAACTCCCAAGCATTAAAGACTGAAAAACTCAGATTTTGAGAAATATTAATAAACTACTGGATGAGAGATGAGAAAATTCTGCCAAAGGAAATGCATGTAGCCTGGTCCTAGACTGGAGGAGTGAGGACGTTCCTCTCTCTCTGATGTTGAGAGACTTCGGGAGAGGCAGACAAGCCACTACAATGTACAGGCCATCTGGAGCCCCCTTGTGGAGGGGCACAGCCTACAGACTTGAGCAACTGTTGATGCAGACTGTGGACATGAGATGCCTGGCTGAAGTGATGAGCAACAACCAAGAAGAAATTTGTGAGACCTAGACCTTCCTTGGGGAGCCTCAGTAATACTTAGAAAGAGGGTCACACATCAGGACTTCCCGCTGTTATGGACAGGTGACAATGTAATGACAATTACATTAAGCAAATGTGATGTCATTGCACTCTAACAATTGGGGGAGGGGTGTACCTATTTGGTTTGGTGATAGGTTGCCATGGATATGCTGACTGACTCTTGAGGACATTTTATCTGATAACCTGACCTCCCCCTTGGGGTCCAAAAGTTCTTTTACATGTCTGGAGGTACACCTAGAACGAGGTATGGCTTGCTTTACAAACTGCCATTTTAAGAGTCTATAGACATTTTTTTCTTGGGGGAATCCAAAAATAATCGCACTAAAATTCAAATACCTATTCTAATTCAAGGATGCTATAAATTTCTGTGTATGTTCAGATGAAGATGACCTTCTTTGTCCCATATTTTTTCAATGCTATTAAAAAACAAAATGTACTCATTAGGCTGTGTATTATTTATTGATGCTCAAGCTGCTCTTCCTTGAAGTTCACAGAAGATTTTGGCCGGCCCACTTCCTAAATAAAAAGGTCAGAGCTAGAGGCATACATTTTATTTTTTGTTTGTTTGTTTTTTTAATTTTACTTATTTATTTATTTTTGGCTGCACTGGGCCTTCATTGCTGCGTGTGGGCTTTCTCTAGTTATGGCGAGTGGGGGCTACTCTTCGTTGCGGTGCGCAGGCTTTAGTAGTTGTGGCACGAGGGCTCAGTAGTTGTGGCTCGTGGGCTCTAGAGCACAGCTCAGTAGTTGTGGCACATGGGCCTAGTTGCTCCGCGGCATGTGGGATCTTCCCAGACCAGGGCTCGAACCCGTGTCCCCTGCATTGGCAGGCAGATTCTCAACCACTGCGCCACCAGGGAAGTCCTAGAGACACACATTTTAATGCCTCATGCTGAGAACTGTTCTAAACCTGGGTTTCTGCAAGCTTAATACCCAATAAAAACAAATATCTAATAATTTTAGCTTTCTGGTGTAAATAATTCAGAGAGCCCAAGTTTGAAACAGAATCATGGGTGTTCAATTCTTTTCTATCCACAGCCTCAGAGATCCCATCTTGGTGGCCAGTTTGAGATCTTTTCTAATTAGCAGTGTGGAGAAGCTGACAGCTCCATTGGACATTGGATCCACCTGCCCTGTCTGTTGTCTTTTGGCTTTAGAGTCGAGGACAAAAACTCAAAAACTTTGTGCGTTTAGATAGAATTCTCATTACAATGCAGCTAAAAGGTGGAGTTCTTGTCCTCAGACACTCCTCCATACAAAGGTAGACATAGAGGGGAAAAAAGGGAAGACCAGATAGGGTAGTGTCATCTCAATATTATTCAGAGGTATCCTTTCCAATCCTTGGCCTTGTAGTTTCAAATACAAAGGTGGAAGAGACCTTACAAGTTTACAAGATAATGCATCCTAGTGACTTCATATGCTGAAACCAAACCAGCTTGGTTTTGAACCATAGGCTGACCACAGGACAAATGACCCTCAGCAACAATATTACCACCCATCTCACTGGGTTATGTGGGTTAAATAAAATCATGCTTGTAAAGTGCTTAACAGAGTCACAGAGACATTGATTGACTAGAACTAATAGTATAGTATATTATTATTACTACTACTACTACTATATTCCATATCACAGTAGCCAAAAAGAACATTTAAGCAATTCTTATTCTTAAAAAGAAAAGCTTGCCTATGGTAAAGAGGATGCACCTTGAGGTCAGGTGTAAATTTTTCCTCATATGTGTGGTTCAGATTAAATTAGAATTGTTCAGATTCTGTTTTTATTAAGGTACTAATACGCTGGAGAATGTTGAAATCCTATTCATGTAGTTTGACAATGTAACCTCCATTGAGAAGATGGGCATTGGAAGACAAAATGTAATCAGAGCTAGCTGATACTGAGCCCTTCTGGAGGCAAAGTTAAGTAGGAGCAGACCTCCTTAAACAGTGACTTAAATCAGATGAAAGTTTACCTTTACCTCACTTAGGAGAAGTGTAGAGATAATCCAGTGTTGGAATGGACACCACAGAGTTACTATGGGCCCATTACCTTTTCAGCTCTCTGGTCCGCCATGCCTATAGTGCAAGCCTTAGTTTCATTGTCCAAGATGGCTGCTGGAGCCATCACATCTCATTCTAAACAACAGAATTTTGAAAGAGAAAGAGAAAGACATTTTCCCCCTTTGTAGGGAAATAAGTTCTATACTTTCATATCTTTCCTTCTAGGTTTTACTGGTCACACACTCATCCTTAACAGTGAGGGAGTCTGGGAAATATAGTCTTTACTCTGAAATAAAAATTTGGTTCCCTTACTAAGGAAAAAGAAGATATTGGTGAGTTGAAGGAAGCTAAAATTTCCAGTCACACTAAATTCATTCTTCTTCTCTGAATATTCTCTATCTCTCTCCCTTTTCATTCCTGGTTTTTTTCCTTTTTTTATTTCTCAACGTTCATTCTACTTTTCTCTCTATATTCTATACTTTCAACTTCATCCATTTCAAAGACTTCAATTGCCAAGTTTGTGTGAGGCTAGGAAGGTGTTAAGCCAGCTGGTCTGTGGTCCTTTTCTCTCCCTATTATCAGAAGGATGCTCCCAAGGTGCGAAGGCAGGTGGCCCAGTCTAATCTCCTTGTAAACCTGTTGATCACTGGATCTTCTGGAATCAATTAGTGATTTTATGTGAAAAGAGTCCTTATCAGTAAAATTCTCTTAGCAGGATATCTCTGTTTCAGGATTACTTATGTTAAATAAAACTAGAGTCTGTGCATTTATGAGTCGGGACCTCTAAAAAAGCCAGAAAATCCCTGTGATGATCTGTGTTAAAAAAAAAAAAGTTATTTCAGAATTTAAATATCCCCTACCCAGTGAGGTGACCCACAAATCTCATTTAGAAACCTCATATTTTACTTGGGGGCAAAGACTAGGTCTGATATGGGAAGAAAGGACCTAGGTAGCCACCAGATTGTCCTAGAAAATCCCTCCTTTACCTAAGCCTCTGAATTTCTTGAGACTTGAGATTGTTAGTAAACCTTGATACTGAAAAATAGCTCTAATTTGTGAGTCTAATTTGACAATCCGATCCTTTGTGATAGTTCAGTGTGAATGGTAGCCACATCTATGTAACTTCCGATTATCTCCTAAATTCCTCCCCAATATTCCTAACAACTTGCTGGATATAGCTAAATATTTTATCAGTACCTCAAAATCAGTATATCTAATAATAAACTTCTTATCTGCCACCTTAAACCAGTTCCTGCTCCTGAATTTCCAGTCACCCAACCTCAAAACATCAGTATCATCCCTTCCGGCTCCTCCTTCCTTATCTCCAGTAACACTTTAAAACCTTCACTCCATCCATCTCTTCTTTTGTATTTTTACGCCCTTCTAATGATCTATCTTGTTCTAGTTCTTCTGACAAAAATCCTTCCAACATATTAATCTTTCTATAGTACTCTTTGACACATACAAAGGACTTTTAGGGAAACATGGTAAAGGAGACATAGGATCATAAACCTAATGATATATATCGCAACCTCATACATATATATGTATGTATATATATATATGTGTGTGTAGATAGATAGATATATATAGTGTATCCTTTAAAAGTGATACCATGAACAAGATGAGTAGATGAAATTTTGAAGAATCATACAAATATGCCCCACTTTGAAGGAAGCACATACTGTGTGTGGGAGGTAGACATCTTAGAGAAACAAACTAAAAATTCCTTTATGGGTTAAAAGCCTTTTCCCACTACTATGTATGATGACATACCAGAAATGAGGAAAATTGCCAGGATTCACCATTTTGTTTTTCACCAACTGGGAAGAAGTCAAGAGAGGTTTGACGAATGGCTACCCCAGGTTAATATATCCAAGAACAAAAAGTGACTTAGCAAAATGGAAAGAGAAAATTAAGTCAGACAAGAACTTGTTTTTGCCTCTTATGGGGTGGGTGATCCATAAGAGATATGCATGATCCCCTTCTTCTACTAGAATTCATAGTGCTGTGATTGATACTCTACCAGCTGGAGAATTATCAGGAAGAAGCGGGTTGGGGAGGGGGGGTTGTCCTTAATAAAGGACAGGCTTGTAATGGTACAGACAGGGCTAAGAAGAACCAACCAGGGGTAGTGAGCTCCCTAAGGTCAGCAACAAAGGCAGCCAGGGTCTCCCCTAGGCCTAAAGGAAAAGGGAAGGAGCAGTACCCAAGGGGACCAACAGCTATAGAAGGTGGCCCCTGCCACCTGGAAAGTTGGGAGTCAACTGAATAAATCCCCATCTTCGCTCTGTTTTATCCTCTGACCTTCTGTTTGTGCCTGCCATTGACAACCCAACAAGAAGCTAGAGGAAAACACAGTATATGGTTTATCAATGGTATAATCCAAAAGTCAGTCTCTTGGGTTCTAGAACAGGCTAGAGAGAGGAGTCAGAGAAGCAAAGAAGAAATATCCTGCAAGAAAGCCTTCAAGTTCTCTTTATTTTCCCACCGAATGACTGGGAGAGGAGGAAGAGAAGTAGATGGGGAAAAAATCAGATGAAATTGGGAATAATTAATTTAGGGCAGATTATCATTGAAGAAAGTGAAGTTCAATAGCTCTCCCTGAGTTGAGGGAACAATCCAAAATCCAAGGGAAGGATGGGCACCTGTCTAGCAAGAGTGAATCCCAGGATAAGACTTTAAATAAAATAATAGAGGACTTCTCTTGTGGCACAGTGGTTAAGAATCCACCTGCCAATGCAGGGGACATGGGTACGATCCCTGGTCCAGGAAGATCCTACATGCCGCGGAGCAACTAAGCCCGTGCACCACAACCACTGAGCCTGCGCTCTAGAGCCTGCGAGCCACAACTACTGAGCCCAAGTGCCACAACTACTGAAGCCCATGAGCCTAGAGCCCGTGCTCCACAACAAGAGAAGCCACTGCAATGAGAAGCCCGTGCACCGCAACAAAGAGTAGCCCCCGCTCGCCACAACTAGAGAAAGCCTGCACACAGCAATGAAGACCCAATGCAGCCAAAAATAAATAAATAAATTTATTTTTTAAATAAATTAATTAATTAAATAAAATAAAATAATAGAAAAAAGAACCAGCCCACCAATCATGGCTACAAATAGTCCTTACTTTCCATTCTCAGCAAAGCAGACCATGGAGCACAAACTATCTAGTTGAAGCTCAGATGGAAGAAACTAACAGAGAGGTCATAGAATCAAGGGAAATTCACCCATACGGTATTTGGGCAGTAGGGCTGGTTCTGCCCAAGGTGAGTAAAACGAAAAGAAAAAACAGGACAACAGTGAACATTTATGCAAAAAACAAAGGACAAAAGAAAGGAAGAAAGAGGAAAAGAGAAGAAAAAGAAAGAGATCCTGCAAAAGAGAGATGAATAGTCTACTCTGGAAGAAATAAATATCACAGTAAACAAAAGGAAATAAATACAACAAATGCTGGAAATCTTAAGTACATAAAGAGAATATGGAAACCCTGAACGAAGAAATACATTTGTCAAACATAATGAAATATAACAAAATATTTCAGAGCTAAAGATATTTTACACTTTCAACCAAGAGTAAAGCTCTACTCAGAGAAAAACTCACTCCCTTAATCACTTACAAGACACAAGAAAGAATAAAAATAAAAGAAATGTATACTCAACTCAAGAAGATATGAAAGGGCCAACAATATTAAAATGAGGAAAGTGGAACCAAAATAATTAATCTAAGAACAGAAAGTAACAAACAAGAAGAGAAGCAAAGCAGTTGACTTGATAAGTAAATCTGCCTTGTGATTTCCAGCAACCAAATGCCCAGTCTCCTTGAGACCAATCATTAAGGGACAAGAGCTGGAATTGTGTCTTTTTGTTTTTAAATTTTTGACTGCGTTGTGTGTTCTTTGCTGCGTGCGGGCTTTCTCTAGTTGTGGCGAGCAGGGGTTACTCTTCATTGCGGTGTGCAGACTTCTCATTGCAGTGGCTTCTCTTGTTGCAGAGCATGGGCTCCAGGTGCGCAGGTTTCAGTAGTACTGGTGCACGGGCTCAGTAGTTATGGCGCACGGGCTTAGTTGCCCCGCAGCATGTGGGATCTTCCCGGACCAGGACTCGAACCCGTGTCCCCTGCATTGGCAGGGGGATTCTTAACCACTGCTCCACCAGGGAAGCCCTGGAATTGTGTCTTATTCATTTTGTAACATCACAGTCTAAGACAATATATGATTGTTAAATAATTGTGTGAAAGAGTCCTGAGTGTCCAGGTTATGAGGAGAGAGACCATCTCTGGCTTCTTGGATGAATTTTTGCCACATGGATGAGGGCTGGGGCCACTGAGAGGGCACAGGATAGAGAGTGGGTGAACCACAGGCCTCCAGAGGTGTCTTTATACGAAAAGTGCCCAACAAAGACCTGTTGACTTAATTCCATTCACATGTGTGCGACTCTTCTTTCCTGCCACCTCCATTTCTACCCGTGCCCACTCCAGGCTGTGCTTGCCTTGGCCTCCCTCCAGGCATGTGTTCTTAACCAGTTCAGGGCCCATAAACACGGATGGAAAAAAATGCATTGTTATTCTCACTAACCTGTAACTAAACTTTAGCATTTCCTGCTATTATGACATAGGTGACAAACCAGTCTAGTATTAGCAGTCCCTGAAACTGTCCCCAGGAGAAATGACAGATATTTTATACTACATTGCAGTTTGGGAAGAGATCTCAAAATGTCATTCACATTCATCACTACTTCAAAATTATGGTAGTTATTAGCCTTGATCTTAATCTTATAATTTAAGGCCTTAAATAAAGGTTTTACATAAAGAAATTTAATATAAATATTCATACAATCATACTATCAACTTTTTAAATATTTTGATAAGTGTATGTCCATATAATTGATTTCTTTGGCATCCCTATCTATTTTATTTAATACATTCAAAAACATTGTTTTTCATGAACATGAATTTCACTAGATGCCAAAAGCACCCATGACACTCAAAGGTTAAGGACTCTGCATCAGGGTAAACTGCTGAGGGTGAATAAATCTTCTCAAAGAAGGAAAAATAAAAGTGGGACTTGTGCCATTCTCAGGTTTTGAGAAAAATCTAATTAACTTAAGAGACGATTTATCACTTAATGATTGGACTGAAGGAGGCAGACATTTATTTGGTTTATTAGCAAGCACGTGGAAGACCTAGGAAAATCATTTAAAGGCTGCAGCACAGAATGATCACAAGCTTGAGTCCTAGAGAGGAACTTCTTCGGTTCAAATCTCAGCACACTCTTCATTCCTTGCATGACTTTGAGTAGCACTCTGAGCTGAGACTCGGTTTCCTCATCTGTAAAATGAGTCACACTAGCCCCCACCTCTCCCCCTGCCTTGGAGGGCTTTTGTAAGGACTGTGCAAGACTCTACATATTGTGGAGGCCCCTCGCTGTTGGTATTAAAGTCAACCAAATGTGTTTTCAACAACTTCCTCCTCCGCATCTTTTTTAAAATTTTTTCCCCTAATGATGAGATGTGTTCCTCACCCCATCATACAGACCAGCTTCCCAAGACTACTTTCTGTCTCTCCTTCTCTCCTCCCCCTCCTTCCATCAGAACTCACTCTCAGATAAGGCTGCAATGTTACTTACATCTCTGAGTGTTATTCAGTGTTTGGTTACCTCTTCTAGAGATGACAATCCTATCATTGGGTGAGAAGCCTTTTCCCCCTGGCAAAAATCAATTTTGGTTTCCCGAAGCAGATAAAGGTAATATTTCTCTTCCCATGTGGAGTGCTTGCCCTCTGCTTCTCTAACCCCACTTGTCCTGTTCAAGTCTGACCTTGTTCACAAAGCTTCTCACCTCTCACCTTCACTTCTGATGCCACTGAACTCTGAACACATACGCCTGCCCTCCATCTGGACACCCAGCCAAGCCTGTTTTCTTTATCTCTCTCCTCTGCTTTTCTAGGGCAGGGCAGCTGTCCTCAGGGACAGGGGCCTGCTATCTTTTCTTTTATGTTCCTAGGGACCCCCAACTAAGCATTTAAAGAAAGAGCAGCTGTAAACATTTTTTAGGAGTTCTTCCCTAAAACCCCCAGATCTCCATGTCTGTGCTAGGAGTTCCCAGTGGTAGGATGAGTGAAACTTATCTTGCAAAGGAACCAGGAATGTTTCTGCTAAACTCTTTAAGGGTCTCCAGAGAAGGGCCAGACTGGAGATGAAGAGTCATCTCAAGGATTCTTGGAAAGGATCCTTCTCTTTCCAACATTAATGCTCCTACACCCATGTATGCTGTGGTAGAAAAACTCTGGACTGAGCTTTGGGGTATAACCCTGGCTCTTACAGTGACCAGATATGTGACCTTGAACTTCTCTTCCCCTCTCTGGGCTTCAGTTTCATTACCTGTAATATGAATGATTGGAATTTGATATTCTCACACTCTAGGAAGGAGAGCTGGACTCATTCTTTCGTGGACACCTTCCAACATTTATCAGATTTTTCAAGAAACAGGACGTGTGTTCATAATTTTCTGTCAATCTCACAAATCCTTCAGCATTCTTTTCCACAATGAGCATGGAACTTGTTTCATGCTTGAGGGCTTGCTGTGGTGATTACCATTCCCATAATGTCTTTGATTTAAGAAATTATTTTTTAAATGTGTACTCACTCATTAGGCAAAACCTCCCAAAGCTTTGTTCAAAACCTGCCCTTCTCTTTTACTTTAGTTCAGGAGATGGTTTGATTTTATAAAATAATGTTTTTATTCTTCCGTATTGGACAATGTGCATATCCCTTTGCATGCATTAGAGAACAGAAAAG
The DNA here is from genome assembly GCF_028564815.1 of Eubalaena glacialis. Taxonomy (NCBI): domain Eukaryota; kingdom Metazoa; phylum Chordata; class Mammalia; order Artiodactyla; family Balaenidae; genus Eubalaena; species Eubalaena glacialis. The sequence continues at coordinate 59,317,298 of NC_083729.1, read as the reverse complement.
AAATACATAAGTGCAACCTTGTTGGGTTTTCCACCAGTTTTGGGGGAAGCCATTGGCTGGCCAGTGCACTGCTCAGTTTAATGAATCAGCCACTAATCTGAAAGAGGCGTGGTACCCTAGGTTCATCTCCTGGCTCACTTTCCACGTGCCGACATTGAGCCTGTTCAAAGGTTTAGCTTTAGTTAATGTAACAGGCATGAAGTGGTCCTCAGATTTCCAGTCTTGGCACACAAATGCTATGGTTTTACCAAAGCAGACTTATAGGAAGAAAATATAAATCACTTAAATCTCTTTAGGATGGAGAGAAGTTTGTAGGCAAGAACATGAAATAGTATTATTCTCAGAACTCATATGATCATGGAATCAGCATCTATTCAGTGCTCACTCAGAAAACCATCACACTGTAACTTGGAAAAGGATGGGGGAGAGCAGATATTACAGGAACACTATGGTCCATGATTATATATATAGATTTTTTAATTTCACTTGATAACAGCACTTTCATTCACTGTACAATCACGAACAGACACAATATCTAGAAATATTATAGACAGGCAAACAAGTGAAAATTTGATATTTTAGGCTGAAAATCAGAAAGAGGTTTGGTTGTCACATGTAAAAAGCTCCTATTTAATACAGTCAACTCACGTTTAGCATTCTGAATGGAAAAGATGAACATGACAACAAATTATATCATTTTATTATTGTTCAGTCCAAAAACTAACTTTCCTAATTTTAGAATGCAATCTGTGATTTTATTTAAAAAAAAACATAAGAAGAAGAATTACCTTCCAAAGCATGTTGGCTTTAGGCTAATATTTTAATTAGTTTTTATCCTCTGAGAGTATTCCGGTTAAACCATAGGGTAAGTCTGCTGGATGATGAATAAGAAGAAATAAATAGGTTTTTGAAATGTGTCTTCCAGGGAACTACAGTAACTATTAGAAAAATAAACTTTGCTGTCAATAAAGAGTTGACTATGTTTGGAGGGGGAAACACCATACACATGTCACTTAAATAGCATTATAGATGTACTGCTCTAGAATTATTTAAGAAGTAAAGGACAAATCTGCTCTATAGCTATACACCCTCATGAAAATAAAACCAGACTATGAAACAAGTATCACATAGCCCAGATTCACGCTGGTTAGAAACAGTCATGGTTGACACTTCCATGGTCACAAAGATGCTCTGATTCTGAAGTTTCTAAAACCCTGAGCTCATCTTCTGCCTGGAGACCAACCTACCATCTCCTTTTATAATTCTGCCACCAAATTTCACTACCTTGTTGTACCATCATGTTATTAGGCACATAATGCATACATAGCAGGGCTAAGAGGAGCAAGGGAATATTCACACAAAGAATAATGAAAGGGGGAGATGGTGAGGTTTCTAGATACATAAGCTAAGGTAACAAGTCTTTCCTTCTCCAGGGCACTACACCCAGCTGTTAGTCCATTCTTTTGATTACTTGCATGGTTGAAAGAGTTTTCCCATATATTATCTCATTGGCTCTTCACAACCACCCCACTGGTAGCTATCACAGGTATCATCTTTGTCCCCACCAAGAGGCCTTACCCAGGCCCACACAGGTGATGGAGCCAAGGCTGGATCAGATCTTCTGATCCCAAAGTTCCAAATTCAAAATTCAAAACACCAAACAAAGGAGGTGGATTAGAAAGAGGGACGAGCCCTCAGGAAGCCTGTAGGGTCACTGAATCTCATTGTTGGGTCCCCCCCACCAACCATTTGTATGTTCCTTTCTTTCCTGGGTGCCCAGGGTGAGAATCAGGACCAAGGATGAGAAGAGAAAGTTGCAGAAAGAGCCAGAAGCCTGCTTTGTATTCTTGCCCCAGCCCTGCAAATGTTAGGAGTGAACTCAAGCCTAAGAACAATCCCGGAGATGGGCTACATCAGTGTCTGATGAGTAACTTAGATGGTCCAGAGAGACCCTCACCCTACAGACACATGTACCACAGTCTTAGATGCCTACTCAGGCTCCCTTCTGGAAACCCCATTATTCCAGGCTATCTCCCAACATTTTTCTTGGTTTAATCGTTACTTCTTTTTGCCTGTTAAATATCGTCAACATATATAGGTTTCACCAGTGCCTACTCTTTGCACAAACTAGATGTTCAATGAATGTCGGCCACTGGTGATGGTGTCTAATCACACCAGTTTTAGAGATTCTGAGCTCCCTGAACACAGTGTTGACATATTTGTCCATTTGCTTTGCCCTATGCAGCAAACCAAGTGTTCTTGGTTGATAGCATGTACCTAAGCACGCTGCTCAGGGTCCCAAAGGTCCTGTTCTGGGGTTATTTCAGTATGATGCAGTCCACCTCTTCAGTGGCAGGCACCCCTGTGGTTTTGAGGTCAAGGTCCCCACTGGACTTACTCCCCCTGTAAGAAGCCTTCCAGTGGAGCAGCATGATCTTCTTGAAGTACTTGATGGTGTTGTTCTTGACGGTCACGAAGCACACGGTGTTGACCATGCTGTTGCTCATGGCGATGCACTCAACCACATAGAAGATTGTGAGGTAGTGCTTCTCCTTCACAAACACGGTGGGGAAGAAGTCACGCACAATGGTAAAGCCGTAGAAGGGCGCCCAGCACAGCACGTAGGCAGTGAGGATGCACATGAGCACCAGGACCGTCTTCCGGCGGCAGCGCAGCCGCTTCCGGATCTGCTCAGTCTGGAAACCAGGGACAGCCTTGAACCAGAGTTCCCGGGAGATCCTGGCGTAGCATAGGGTCATGGTGACCACCGGGCCCACGAACTCAATGCTGAAGATGAAGAGGAAGTATGACTTGTAGTAGATCTGCTGGTCCACTGGCCAGATCTGGCCGCAGAAGATCTTCTCCTGGCTCTTGACAATGATGAGGACCGTTTCAGTGGTGAAGTAGGCTGACGGTATGGCAATGAGGATGGACACCATCCACACCAAGGCAATCAAGCCAGTGGCTGTTTGATACTTCATGCGGGGTCTCAGCGGGTGGACAATGGCCAGATATCTAGGACAAGGACACAAATGGGATCAACCACTGTGGTAAGGAAGTGCTGGAGGATGATGTTATTTTTGCAACATTGAGGCACAATCAAATGGTAGGTGTGGAGGGAAAGAGCAGTGTTATGTGGGCTTCCAGGAAAGGCAGACTTGAATGCCAGCTCCAGCTCTACCTCTTATAGCTGTGCAACCTCAGGCAAGTTTTTATTTTTTTTTAATTGAAGTATAGTTGATTTACAATGTTGTGTTAATTTCTGCTGTACAGCAAAGTGATTCAGTTATATATATATATATATTCTTTTCCATATTCTTTACATTATGGTTTATTCCAGGATATTGAATATAGTTCCCTATGCTATACAGTAGGACCTTGTTGTTTATCCATTCTATATGTAAAAGTTTGCATCTGCTAATCCCAAACTCCCAATCCATCCTTCCCACACCCCGCCACCCACCCCTTGGCAAACACAAGCCTGTTGTCTATATCTGTGAGTCTCTTCTGTTTCTGTTTCATAGATAAGCTCATTTGTGTCATATTTTAGATTCTACATATAAGTGATATCATATGGTATTTGTCTTTCTCTTACATAGTCACTTACTATGATAATCTCTAGGTCCATCCATGTTGCTGCAAATGGCATTATTTCAATTTTTTATGGCTGAGTAATATTCCATTGTATGTATATACCACATCTTCTTTATCCATTCATCTGTCAATGGACATTTAGGTTGTTTCCATGTCTTGGCTATTGTGAATAGTGCTGCTGTGAACATAGGGGTGCATGTATCTTTTCAAATTAGAGTTTTGTCTGGATATATGCCCAGGACAGGCAAGTTATGTTTAATCTCTCTGAATCTCAATTTCCTTATCTGCAAACGTTTTTTTGTTTGTTTGTTTTTAAAGATTAAATGTGCCAATATAGACACAATTTCTGGCACAGTTTAAATCACGGTATATACTCAATAAATGGTAACTATTATTATTAAATGTAGTAATAACATCTCCTATCGGTTTCTAGCCTGGCACTGTTCCCAGGTCCTTCCTGTTTTCAGGGCCATTCATCCTAATTACCCCACAGCTTAGAGCTAAAAGGACCTGATAATTCCAAAGAGTTGTTGGGAGGATTTGCCCTTTCTGATAGAAACAGTGGGCAAAGTTTTGCCTTCATTCCACATTTTTAAAAACATTGCTCTGCATGCAAAGGTGGAGGAAAAGCATGTGACCATTTATCTTATTTTTCAGGTTGAAAAATGGAGCTTAGTGAGAGATGAGTGACTTTCTCAAGGTCAAATACCACAGGACTCTCGATAGAAAACATCTAACCCTATCTCACATGGTTGATGTGAAAATCAATTGAGAATATACACGAACATGTTTTTTAAACCACAAAGCAACAGACAGTAAAAGATATTGCTTTTGTTCTTTCCCTTAAAACCACACTGCTGTTACCACAGTTGTCCAGAAAAGAAGAGAGAGCATTTTCCGGGGGATGTGAGTCATTCGTGCAGTATGAAAGCCTCCTTCCCAGAGAGAGTGCACATACTTAGACAGAGAGCTCTGGTTTCCTGGAAGACGTTCTGTGTGTGGCAGGGGGTAGAAGCAGGAGAAGGAGAAAGATGGCAAGTGAAGTGGGAGGGAATGACTAATCAACACTGGAAATAAACACATCCTCACATGTCCACAGCTTATCCCTGGTAAAGCCAAGGGCAGACGTGACAGAGGCCTGAAGGAAAGCTAAACAATTCTGTTCCCTTCGCAGCCGATCCCTTTGAGGTCATCTTACTTGGGATTTTGACCGGAAGAGGAGGGTCATTCTTTTTTTGTGTGTCATATCCCTGCTGTTTCTGTCCTTCCCACAACACAGACAGCCAACCCCATTGAGTGTCATCTGGAGAGCTCAGTGGCACAAGGCTTCTGCTCTTTTGTAGCTACCAGCTGTTAGATGAAGTTGGATGGGTTGGGTCCACCCTCTGGTCGCCCATCTGGCTGCTTGTCACGCTCCGTCACCAGCAACAATCCCTGGCACTCGCCAGTCTCCCAGGGTGGATGCTGAGGGTGAAATGGGAATGTCTGCAGGGTGTTGGCAATGCTTTTGTCAATGCACATGAAGACCACGCCGCTCTTGCTGTATGGAGGGCACCAAACCTGCTCTGAGTCATAACGAAAACTAAGAGTTTCGAGCTTTTGCTCTCACCAGCTCTCTCCCTTTCTATCTACCCTACCGTGTTCTGCTGTTTACTCTCTCAAAGAATATTTCTGTATTCGTAATTGCTTGCTATATGAACGTTCACTATATGATTCTGTTCCTTCTTTTCCCACTAGTAATTTCCCAAGTCTTTATGATATTTTCAAACTCAGAGTGTTTTTCCAATGAACATGTAGGGGAGAATGCTGATCTAGAAGACCAAGAATCTACCCCCAGCTTTGCCACAAACTTGCTATGAGAATTTTTCATTTTCTTAGCCCTGAGGACTCAATTTCCCCGTCTGTGACATGGGAATATCAAGTGTCTTACCAAGCTCACAGAGATACTGTGAAGCTCCAATGAGACACTGCACATAAACAATAGGCTATTAATATACAAGAAGAAACTCTTAGTATCCTAAAATGTATTTTTAGAGCTATTCTGTATAGCAAGCAATTTTCTTTCACCTGTTACTGGCAAATACTGCATTTGCAAGTTCTATGCTACTTTCTATTTTATTGGACCTATTTTATTGGATTTACTTATCTTCACATCAAAATTAATCTGTGATTGCCCATCAGATAGTTAGTTCATCCTGACATCACCCCACCTCCATCCCCAAAGTTAGCACCAGGAGCTGTGCAAGAGGTCTTCCAAATACATTAACCAATAGGCAAGTTGCAGAAAACTGTTTCAAGGATTGCCACCAGCCTTGGGTATGCTAGGTTCAGAACTCCATTATTAGTAATAGTTGCTTGACTTTGTAAAGCAACTTACAATTTACAGAGCGTTTTCAAATCCACATTCTCATTAGATAACCCCAACTCATTTGAATAGGTAAGGGAGCAAAGATGCCCACTTTACAGAAGGGCAAACTGAGGTTTGAAGACGTTAAATAACCTGTCAAAAGCCACACAGCTAGTAATCGACAGAACCATGATGCAGACCCATCCGTATCTTGCTCCAAATCCAGTGGGCTCGCCAACACGCCAATTGTTCCTTCCTTTTCAAACCAGAGCAAGCAATATCCCTTCCTCCTGCCCTTCTGGCATCCTGGCAGCCCCTCTGTTCTTTTCATCATAGTCAGCTTCAACCTATTGATGTTCCAAAAAGGAGTCGGGCAATTGGCAGCTACTTTCCTTAGGAGTATGCCCTTGGCATTGTAGCGTGTCTACCACTACAGTGGTTCAGGTCCAGATCCACTTAGAGTCAGCATTTCCCAGAGAACAAAGAATGAAAGCTGCTGGACAAAGAAATGTCCAGCCACTAACTGTGTGATGACAGTGGGCTGGGTGATTAAGCAAAGAGCATTTGAGCTTCCTCTCTGCCCCAGGACTCAGCCCCAGGTCTAATCACGGAAGTGGCGGTCACAGTAGCTACTAGGCGGCTCATGGGATGGGTAGCAAATGTACAACCTGCTTTTTGGGCCAACCGGCCTCAACCGATAAGCTCACCAGGAAGCATTTGGGCTTCCTAAGGCTGAGTGCTGTTCCTCATGCCTTAGCTGCCTCGTCCAGACAGTACAAGAGAGCTGCCAACAGGCAGGCAGACTGGCCAGCTTCCCCTGGATTCCGGATTAAAAAAAAGGAGGGACCCCAGTGCCCCATGTGCCTGAGATCCAAAAGATATACCTCGAGGACAGTGCAGGTGTCTCCACATCAAAGAGGAAACCCAGACCTGGGGGGACAGAGTCCTCTGAGGACGTTTTGCAGTTCCCTGCTACCCTCAGGTCTGACTCCCTGTGCCTAGATTTTGTGATCTTCTAGAAGAGGACCCTATTCTTTCTGATCTCTACTCTTTTACATTCCTTGCCCTATCCCCCCTCCCCCGCTCCCCGGACCTCACTCTCACCTCAAGCATTCTCACCTCTCGGCTTTTGCAAACACAGTTCTACCTACCCTCTTGGAAATCATTTTTCTCCTTGCTGATCGTCATTTGTTGAAAGCCAGTAAAAAGTCTGTCTCCTGCATGAAGCCTTCTCTGATTATTCTGTTACGCCACGATCTCCCCCTTCTCTAAATGTCATTTCAGACTGACCCTTTACTTACCCCCTAACTTTCCTATGTTAGTTCTCACCCTTCCCCCGCACTCTGGATGGTAAGCTTCCCAAGAGCAGGGATCATGCCTTACTTCTTTTATAACCTTTTGCTGTCTGTGAATTCTGGGCACCTAGGATCTTAGTAAAACTTCACCCTCAGCAAGTACCTAGCACTGGATGAACAGAAATGTAATAAGCTGTGGTGACAGTTCTCAAAAAGATTGCAACTTTTTTTGGAAAACAGGACATCAGTGTGTTTACCCAGCATGAGACTGGCAGGCAGTCTGGAGCTCGATAATAAAATGTTGGAAAAGCAGATGAAAAGATTCCAGCCATATTTTGTATACAGTGGCATTGTTAGAGGTCTTTTGAGCAAGAGAGGGAGGGTTGTATGAGGCAGAAGATTAATTTGGCTGCAGTCTTGCTTTCTTCCCCTGGGCCATGGGACTCTTCTTGCTCTTCCTAGAACCTTCAGGTTTGCTCCCGTCTCGAAGCCTTTGCACTTAGAATTCTCTTTGTCTGGAATGCTCTTTCCCAGTCTTTACAAGGCCAGTTTTTTTCCCCCATCATTCAGAGGTCTGTTCAAATATCTTCTCAGAGACACTTTTCCTGATTCCCACCTAGAGCGTCTCCCACCCTCGGTCACTCTCAGTGTTTGCTTGCGTGTTTGGCAGAGGGGCGGAGCTGAGAGACACCGGGGGCCGCAGGAAGACCAAGAGGAGACTATGATAATTCAGCCCTGGGTGAGAGGGGATTGTCAGGGCCTGGGAATTAAGTGAATGCTGGAGAAAGGGAGAGAGCAGCCAGGACAAAGGGGACTTTTGAGCTTAGATGCCTGGGAGAACCATGGAACCAACAGTAGAAACAGAGAACGGGGTGGGAGATAAATAGTTCTGTTCTACTATATCTTGAGAGCCGTGTTTCTTAGAAACTTTGTATCATTATTTCTTTAATCACCTCACAAAAACAATCACTATAATGAAAGCAAAGAGGTTAGCCAATCAGAAATAGTCATTAGTTTATCTGGTTTTGTTGTTGTTGTTCCTTTAAGGGTTAATTTACAAAGCATAAATCCGCTGTTTATTAAGTGCGTACTCTGTTTTAAGCATTGTTCTAAACAATTACATGTATTATTTCATTTCATCCTCAAAGCAACCCAATACATTAGGTTTTCCAATTATTCCCATTTTATACATGAGAAAATTGAGGCAGAGAAGGGTCAACTAACTATCACAAGGCCCTGCAGCTAATAAGTGGTGCAGTAGGAGTTTAAACCCAGGCAGACTAACTGCTCACACTATTCCTACAGAAATTTCATTAAACAAAAATAAAGATATTTTTATAACTGTGGCCATACTTGTTATATCAAGACAAAAATTAGTTGCCTAAAACTAACAAAATCAAACCCAGTGTCTGGGTTCAAGTTTCCAATCACAACCCCACTCTAAACAATAGCCGTCCCCATGATGCAAAGCACGTTCCCGATTAAAATACCCACCGTAAGAGAAATGCCTGCAATATTTCAGACAAGCTAAGTTTCATATGAAAGGCGAATATGAGTTTGAAAGAGTTCAGTAGATGGAGGTGGATTGATTGACATACATGTTACATGTTCAGAATAGCCCAATGCCCTGATTGTGTCCTGGCTTCCATTCCCCTTGAAGCCATTTCCTCCTGCAGTGTTACCCCTTTCTACGAGTAGCCCGCTCCATGGTAAAATGGGCCTCACCCAGGGAGCAGGGGCCCACCCCGCAGCAGGCACCTACCTACCCCACTTCCGGTGGCTGAGAGCACCTTCCGTGAAAAACTGTCTTGCCAGAGTGAAACTTCAGGAAATGACCCTGTATGTTTTGTCCTGTTCATGTGCTAAGAGGGATGGTGGCAGCTTCCACTTTCAGAAGAGTTCAGAGACAAGGTCCCTGGAGATCTTCCTCGACAGCTGTGAAGGGAACTTGGGGGGCAGATACTCTGCTTGACTGTCCCCCTCCTGCTCCTTCTACAGATTCACCCAGGGTCCGTTCCTGGGTGGACAGAACACCATGGGGGCTTCGTGACTCATGTGGAAGAGCTTGGCCAAGCCTGGCGCAGGGATGACACCTCTGGACACCTTCTATGGGTGACAGACCGAGGGCCGTTTAATGTGCTAATTCCAATATCCTCCTAGGTTTTAAGGCCAGGCTCCTTTTCAACGCCCTGCCCTTGGGAGTGGTCTATGTCTAGGTATTCTACCCCTGGTCGTCCCACTGATGGCTTCAGAAATCAGGCTCTATTTGCTGTGTTCCTCCCCGGAACACTGTCCTGGGGTGTCCTGATTGGGGGGGAGGGAGCTGAACGCCACCAGAGCCCTGAGGCCATGGGACACGGAGATCATCTGTGCTTCAGGCTCTCTGGGTTAAGAGAGAGAGACGGACTGTGCAGATCCAAGTACACAGAGGCCCGATTAGACCCTCAGGGTAACTGTCTCTGGACTGCAACAAGGTGTTTTGTAACAAGAGTCCAACTTTGGGCACAGAAGCCTGCAAAACTGTTCCAAGGGAACAAAAACTACTCTGGCCCATTAGCACAGGAGATTATACTAAATGAAAACCCTAGAGATAACATAGGAAAGATTTGCATAGGCTGCTCTTACTGATTTTATTTACCATCACTAGAAACAGCTAGTGATGTACTATTGTACACTAATGTATGAAAAGGAGCCAACTGATTACTGCAACAACCAAAAAAGAGTAAGTAAGCATGGGTCCCCTTTTTGTTTTGTTTGTTTTTTAGAACAAATCCCTCAACCCGTGTTAACGTTGTTAATCAACTATACCCAATATAAAATAAAAATTTTAAAAATCATCATAACAATAAAAAAAAATCAACCGGTGTTTGTAGGGGCATCACGTTTCAGTAGAGGATGTCTTGATGAGATAGAAACCTCCCTCAAGATTTCCAAGTTGACTCAAGAGGTAATTGCCTGAAACTTAAACTTGTCCTTCCACACCTCCTGGGAGCTGCCTACCTCTAGACCTTGGACAGACACAACCTCTAGGACATTGTCCATAACAGAGGGATCAAAAGACTTCCTGCTGCCCAACTCTAGGGGGCTCCACTACCTCCTGCCCGCTTACCGCTGGAAAACTAGAACTCTTCTCACTGTTCAATAAATGGGCCACCTTTGGGCCCCCCATGCATCCACAGCTCTGGGGTATACAGGTACCTGTCATCCATCACAACTGCCCCTTCCTTCATTGTCCCCACCCCTCACTCACCTGTCGATGGCGATGGCCAGCAGGGCGTTGGTGGAGACGTAGAGAGAGACGGTGCGCAGGTAGTTGACAGAGGCGCACAGCACGTGGCCGTGCGCCCAGGAGAGCTGGCGTACCACGTAGTAGTCCATCTCGAAGGGGCAGCAGACGACGGCCACCAAGAAATCAGAGATGGCCAGGTTGGCGATGAGCAGATTGGTGAGGTTGCGCAGCTTCTTGTAGCGGGCCAGGGCCACGATGAAGATGAAGTTGCCAATACCACAAACCAGCATGATGCCCACCAGCGCCAGGCCAATGACAATTTTGGCAGCAAAGAAGGTCCGGGAATTGGTCACATCCTCATCTTCGTCCAAGGGCATATCATAGTCGCCATAGCTGAAGTTGAATGGGAAGAAAGCAGCTTGGGTTCCGTGGGGGTCAAGCAGAGAAAAAGAGTTGGTTGAGGTGTTTGTGGCGTTCTCATCCATGACCCCCACGGTGACCTCCAGCTGGCCAGGTGAAGCCTTGAGCAGCGCTCCTGGGAATTCCTCTGGGGAGATGTCGTTAGGCTGAGGTCTCCCCTTTCTGCTGAGACTCAGCTTTCCCTTAATGAGTCAGACTGTCCCTGCAAGCGTCCTTGGGGTCCAGTATCCAAGCTCCATCCTAAGCCTTTGAAAGACATACAAACAATTGGCTACATATGTAAGTGAACCTGGTCAAATTTAAAACCATTCTATAAACTAAGCTGACCCATTAGCCACCTGCCCAGAGTGAACACTGGCTGATGGAGTGGAAATAAAGGAACCAGGGAAAGAAAACAAAGGAATCAAAACCACATACCCACTCGTTCAGGGAAGGTTAGATTACTACAGAGACAAACAAGCACTAACTCAGTTTATTTCCGTTCCAATGAAGATTCTGAATGTTGCACTTTTTCTCAGGGACCAAAGTTAGGAGTGTGGGGAGGCTGAAGAGAACCAAAGTGACCTGCTCCAAACTCCATTCCTTGTCCTGACAGCCTGAACTTTGTCCTTGTGGAATTGTCCCATTCTGTAGCTTAAAAAATTATTCTGAATTCCACTGAAGAGGCAAGACTTTTGAGACAGGCCTGACTGCTCTCCATGCTTCTTTTCTTCTGGCAAAACACTGCTTTAAAATCAGAGCCTATGTAGCAGCCGCCTTCCCCTCTCCTCACTAGGTTTCCTGTTCCTACTTCCAAGTCTGCTGTGACCCTAGAAGCCAGGCACAGCATTTACCAAGGCCTGTCCCCAGACAGAGGCTGCAAGAGTGAAGTCCCAGCCTAATCATTGAGTGGCTTAGAAAGGGGATTCTGGAACAAAATCCTTCCTTGGCTGGTTGTGTGTCCTGAGATAAATAGCTTGAGCTCTCAGAGTTTCAACATCCTCTGGGCAAGAGATCAGTGATGTCTGTAAAGCATGGAGGTCCCTGGAGAGGGAGGATGTTACATCCTAGGACTGCAAGGAATTACTAGTGAGGACCCAGGCCTCCTCGGTCAGCTTCGAGGAAGAGGAGGGCACTCCTGACCCAGATGATGGGGCTGGGGTACCAGGAGGGGGTTGTCAGCTGCACCGGTGGGGATGGAGAACCAAGAGGAAGCCAGAATCCCCATGTCCCCTTCCCTCTCCCTGAAGCCCCAGTCCCTCCCAGAGCCTGCAAACATCAGGCCAGGTTGCTGGGATGTAAGAAGAGGGCTGGGGTCTGGAGAGCTCCACAGAGGGCAGGAAATCCAGAGAGGGAGGGGAAGTGTGGAAGCCTGAGGTTTCTGGGAAAGGGAGACACAAGGAAGACTCCTAGGACCCTCAGGAGAGCATGCTGCCCACATCCCTCAAAGGTGACATGTCTGGAGCCTGCCTTCGGGGGTAGAACTAAAGTCCCTCTGCACAGGGAGGCCCGGCCCCAGTCCCCCGTCTTTCCCCCAACACTTCACCTCCATTTTTCGCAGATTTTTTTCCTCCTCTGAGCATCGGTCCTGCCCCTCTCAGGCCCTGCCCTTTGCTGCTATCATGTGCGAAGCAGAACCCAGAGCGGAAAGGTCAGAGGGAGCCAGGCTTGCCACCCAGGCAGGAAGGATGCAGTCAGCGTGGGACAGTCCTCGCCCCTCGCAGGCCCTGTGGGTCTCCGAGGCGCGCCACCTCCGGAGAGGGACCCTGCAAGCTCGCTACCTGGAAGACTCAAAGTAATGTTTTAAAAGCAAAGAGCATAAAAACTTCTTGGGGAGACCGGGTGTTAGGAGATTTGGGATTTGGGGAGAAATTGTCCAGCGATCTTTTTTTCTCCTTCATTCTCACCTCCCCAAGAGGAACCCCATTGCCACCCGGTGTCCTCTGGAGCCCCTGCGTTTAGGGATCGCCCCCTGGCCAGACCTTCCCATCTCTGGAAGCATCTCTTTGCAGTCTCTGCTGATAAGCCCCCTCCTGCTCCCAACTTTGTCCTCGGAGCCTCAGAGGCTACGCCTAAGGACAGAAGGAGGGGACAGACCGGGTCCCCTGCAGAAATGAGCACGAGCGCGAGTCTCTTGAAAAGCCCCCTCCCCACTCAAAAGCCCCCGCGCCCTGGCGGCCGGTGCCGCGTGGAGTCCTCGGAGCATCGCCCCGGAGGGCGCGCTCCGTACCTGCGGCATCCCGGCGCCGGGCGGACAAGGTCCTGAGCTCTTTATTCCGGGTCCGGGGACACGAGCCGCTGCTCCCAGAGGCCCATAGGAAGAGCACAGGTCCCCTCTCTCCCTCCTCTGCTCGGGGCTCTTTCCCGGCTGGACTCTGCGGGAGTTGCGCTCTCGCCGCCGCAGATCAGAGGACCGCGGCTCCTCGGCGTGGCCACCGCCCCCCGCCCCCCGCCCCCCTCGCTGTCCCCGCCCCGGCGACCGCGGGGCGCCCAGGGCCGGGGTGCCCAGCTCGGGAAGGCGTGCTCCGCCGGGTCCGGGAGGCACGAGGGAGAGGGGGTCCGGGCTCCAGGCAGGGGCACGTCGGGTCGCCCAGGCACGCGCGCGGCTGGGGACCCCGGGAGTCACCCCGCGGCCGGAGTGTCGGGGACGCAGAAGCGGCAGCTCGAAGCAAGGACACGCCGGAGGGAGCGCGCGTTCCCTGGGCTCAGGCTCCGGAGCGGCCGCCTGGGGCGGGAACGAGGGCGGTGGAGCTCGGAGCCCGGCTCAGCGCGGACTGGGCGCCCAAGGCTCCCATCCCGCAGGGCTGCGCCCGCCCCGGGGCTCGGGACTGCTCGGCCGCTCACCTGGTCAGCCCCGGAGCCACCGCCAGAGTGGGCGGTCGGGCCCGATGAGCTGGCGAGATTTCAGAGAACCGGGAGGAGCCTCCCCTCCTGCCCACACCGCCCTCGCAGGAGACGCTGGGAGCGACCCAAAGGTAGTTCCCTCAGACAAGCCCAACTGGACGCCGGGATCAGCTTCATTTCAGCCGCTTGACCTCTGTGTTAGAGGCTCTGAGAACCGCTTCCCGGAAAGCAAGGAAGTGGGGGGAGGGCAGCGGTGTGGATGCGGGAGAGAGAGGAGGCCTCCCACCCACCCAGGGATATCTGTTCCAAAGGCTAGGATGACCAGAGCTAACTTACAGAGTGCAGATCTCCAAAAGTCTACAGATTTCTCAAGAACTTAAATATCAAATTAGCTTTTGATCCAGCAATTCCACTTCCAAAAAAACCTGAAAGCCGGGACTCAGATACTTGTACATCAATGTTCATAGCAGCATTGTTCACAACAGGCCAAAGGGTGGAAACAACCCAAATGTTCATCAACTGATAAACGGATTTTTTAAATGTGGTGTATGCATACATTGGAATATTTCTTATCCTTGAAAAAAGGAATGAAGTATAAAAGTGTTGACGAGGATGTGGAGAAATTGGGACCCTTGTGTGCTGTTGGTGGGAATGTAAAGTGATGCGGTCACAGTGGAAAACAATATGGCAGGTCCTCAAAAGTTTAAAAAAAAAAAAAGAATTACCATATGATCCAGTTATTTCACCTCTGGGTATATCCCCAAAATTATTGAAAGCAGTGTCTGAAAGAGATATTTGTACACCCATATTCATAGCAGCATTATTCACAACAGCCAAAAGGTAGAACCAACCCAAACGTCTATCAACAAATGAATGGATAAATAAAATGTAGTAGGTACATACAACGGAGTATTTTACAGCCTTTAAAAGGATGGAAATTCTGACACATGATAGGATATGGATGAACCTTAAGGACATTATACTAAGTGAAATAAGCCAGTCACAAAAAGAAATAATACTGCATAATTCCACTTATATGAGGTACCTAGATGCATCAAAATCATAGAGACCAAAAGTAGAATGGCACTTGCCAAGGGCTGAGGGGGTAAGGGAAGGGGAGTTCCTATTTAATGGGTACAGAGTTTTAATTTTGCAAGATGAAAAGAGTTAGGGTGATGCATCGTGGTGATGGTTGCATAGCAATATGAATGGACTTAATTCACTTAACTGTACACTTAAAAATGGTTAAGATGGTAAATATTATATGTATTTTACCACAATAGAAAAAATGGGGGAAAAAAGAAATGAAGTCTTGATACATGCTACAATATGGGTGAACCTTGAAAACATTATATTAAGTGAAAAAAGCCAGACACAACAGGATAAACACATGACTCCACATATATGAGGTACCTAGATTAGGCAGATTCATAGAGTCAGAAAATAGAATGAGGAAGAAGAATGGTGAGTTATTGTTTAATGGACACAGAATTTGTTTGGGTTGATGACAAAGTTCTAGAAATGGATAGTGGTAATGGTTGCACAACATTGTGAATACACTTAATTTCACTGAAGTGTACACTTAAAATTGTTTAAAAACAAAACAAAACAAACAAACAAACAAACAAAAAAACATAAGCCATGGACTTCCCTGGTGGCGCAGTGGTTAACAATCCGCCTGCCAATGCAGGGGACACGGGTTCGAGCCTGGTCCGGGAAGATCCCACATGCTGCAGAGCAACGACGCCTGTGCGCCACAACTACTGAACCTGCGCTCTAGAGCCCGCGAGCCACAACTGCTGAAGCCAGCTGCCTAGAGCCTGTGCTCCGCAACAAGAGAAGCCACCGCAATGAGAAGCCCGCACACCACAACGCGCAGCAACGAAGACCCAACATAGCCAAAAATAAATTAATTAATTAAATTAATTTATTTTTTAAAAAAAAGCCATGGAAGAGCTTAGACCTCCTTAGTAAGGCATCAAGGTTTGGCCTCCAGTTGTCCACAATGGAAATGGGGCTGCCAGGGGTCTGGACTTTTACTCCTCTTTGCCACTATCAAACTTCAGGCAAGTCACAGAACTTTTCTGAGGCTCCCTTTCCTCATTCACTAAATGAATGAGTTGAGCTTGCACTAGGAAACCACTGCCAGGTTCCAGCACTTCATACAGTATCCTCCTCTGGCCCATATCCCTCCATGGACACCATCTTCTGTTATTTCCACAAAACTACTGTCTTTTGCAAAAATGCTGCAGCCTTTCACATTTCTGAGTCTCATGTCCCCTAGGACATGGAACACGATAGCGGTTAAAAGCATGACAGATAGAGTCAGCTATCTCCTTTCTACCCAGTACTGCACACAGGGGCTGTGTGACCTTGGACAGTGTGCTAACCAAAGCCCAGCTTTCCCGCTTGTAAAATGGGTGACAGTAGCTCCTACTGCACAGGACTGTTGTGAGGACTGGATAAGATGAGGCGGGTAAAGTGCTTGGTGCAATGCAGGCCCCTGATAAATGCCACCAGTTACTCTCACTCTGTGATTCTTTCCATATATTGCTCTCTGAGGTCCTAACCAACCCTTGAGATCTACTCATGTGTCATTTCTTCCAGGAAGCATTCCTTGATTCCCCCAAGGCTATTCAAACCTTTCCTTGCCACTTGGTGCCTCTCTTCAAATGTATTTCTGTGTACCAATTTGCTTTCCATCTTGCACAGTTTCCTGAAGAAGAGGTATGTCTCATTCATTTTTGAATCCTGTTCTGTATTGTTTCTCAAACTTTCCTGATGATAAGAATCATCTGGGGTGCTAGTTAAACGTATGGATTCCTTGATCCCACCCCAAACTCAGGGAGGATATAAGATAGACACGTGTTGACCTGTCATTCCATATAGCATATATGTGTTCATTCCACATAGCATGTCTTCCTATTTACTCAGAAAATCAAAAACAAAGCACAGAGTGCATTAGTTATCTATTTCTGCATTCCAAATTACCCCAAAACTTCAGAACTGAAAGCAACAAAATGTATTACCTCACTGAGTTTCTGAGGGTCAGGAATCTGGGAGTGGCATAGCTGGGTGGTTCCAGGTTCAAGGTCTGTCATGAGATTGATGTCAAATTGTCAGCCAGGGCTGTACTCTCATCTGAAGGCTCAACTGGGGTGGGGGGGGAATCCACCTCCAAGTTCACTCACAAGGTTGTTGTCAAGCCTCTAGTTTTCGCTGGCTGTTGCTGGAGACTTCAGTTCCTCCTCATCATGTGGGGTTCACTCTAGGCTGCCCGAGTGACCTCACTACATGGTAGCTGAACTCTCCTCTTCTGCAATATGCTATTTTTCACACACTCACGCACACCCTGCCACAGTGTTGGCGGGGACCACACAAGTGTGTGAATACCAAGAGGGGGACCATTGGGGACTGATTTGGAGGCCATCTTGGAGGCTGGGTACCATGCAAAACTTAGAATTTTCCTATTGCCCCTTCAAAAACCTGGCAATGAATGGTTCTTGAGGCTAACAATAATGCTAGCCACAATGAAGACATTTTTGACCTTCAGAGTAGTGAGGTACTGGGTGACTTCTGGAGTTGGAGTCATGAGGGCATAATTGGAAGAATTTATTGGCCAGGACCCCCATGGGGGAAATGGAAATATTAGAAGCAGATATAGTCTGGCAGGTTCTATGCACCGCAGCTCTTGGTGGGGACTCCTTTGAAGGACTTAGTCCCTACATGTCAGTTTCTGCCAAAGGCTTCAGGGGAGCCCCCTCCATCTGTGAAGCCGACATCTGGGGCCCAATTTTAATAATTCATCTCTGTGACAGAGTTAAACCTAGGCTTATGGCAAAATCTGGAAATAAAAATTTTTTTTAAAAAAATAAGGAAAGGAAATGAGTTTTAAAAAATCTGGAACTCCAATGATGTAATTTCTTTTTCAAATGTGTAGCCCCAAAGACACCAATGACCTGGAAATTTTTTCTGCGGTTACAGTCTCCTGCTGCAAGGGGCACATTCCTTGCTTCATCCCACCTGCAAAGCAAGTCACAATATCTGAGAGAATTTCACCTCAGGGAGCCCTCACCCAACAAAACCAAAAGAAAGATCTCATTTGGAAAGTACTTTTTTAGTGCTTTTAGGTACCCCTCACCCCTAAATAATATTCTTGAGCTACCTTGGATTTTTTTCCTTTCCTATTCCACTGGCAGGAATCCTCCCAAAGGTGCTTTGAAATTTCATTTCTTCATCACATCATTCTATAATTATGTCCTTTGGTTTAGACATGAACGTTTAACATCTTGGGGCTTTTTTCAGCCATGTAACTCCTGTGTTGCTCTAGTAAATACCACTTAGAAACCCAGCTCAAGGAGAGCCTTAGAGGTCCTTCAGTGAGCACTCTTACAGCGAGAAAAGAGCAAACAGATGCTCAAGAGGAAAGGCCTTTAGCCCAAGGGAACAGAGTAGCGTGACTTCAGAGCTCAGACTGGAATCCAAGTCTCCTGAAATTTAGCTCAGCCCCGCCTCTCTGCTCAGCCACACCCACAGTACACATTGCTACCTGATTTCAATTTACCCCTCTTTCCATGATCCTTGGCTCCAGGGTTCAGCCACAATTCCTCCTGTCTGACAAATTTTACTAAATCAGCTTATTTTCTGCTTTCATCAGATTTGTTCCCTGGGCACACACTCTCATCCAGTGTCATGAAAAAAATCAAGAATTCCTGGAAGACACCCAGAGCTGGCTCAGAACTCATCCTGCCTCCTTTTTCAATGACCTCCCCTGTACTCAAGCCAGCAATGCTTGATCGGCTTCCCAAAGCCCACTCAGCAGGTTGTTTGGACTGCTCTCTGCCATTCCTCTCCAGCTCCCCAAATCCCTCTGGAGGAGATGTGAAAGGAGATTCAGCTAGGCACAGAGACATGCTCTCATTCCTGATGGAAAGCCAAACATGCCAAAGATGTCAAATCTCTTGTTAATTTCATTGGTTTGATGCCATCCCTGACAACTTCTTAATGGTCGACAATACTATTCATATATTTATCTGGAGAAATAAACAGGTCATGGCTTATAAGAATTTTTTTTTGAAAAAAAAGAGAAATAAGAGGATATTTTACCTGTGAATATCAAAATATTATGAAGGCTCAAGAAGACAGCAGGTAATGAGTTTGAGCAGAAAGTGTGCTCACTGTTAAGATCTGGATACATCCCGGCATGAAGTCTAACTGTGGAATCATCAATCTGGAATATTTTACATGGGGATTGTAATGCAGCTGACACATGGTGTCTGCCTCGGATTCCACTCTTCCTAGCTAAGTCCCAGGTGAAGGGGCTACAGGCAGCAGGACTCTGGGAGACAAGACAAAACAGGGAGGGCTGTTTGGGGGCTCCTGGTACACAGTGGCTAAGAAAGGCCTTCTCTCCTTGTTTAAGAAACATTGCCTGGTTCTAATGCAATGAGGACCACATGGAATGCCACAGTGCCCTGGCACCTTGCAGCTCAGCTTCTGAAGATGACATGGGTCCTTTCCACTGACTCTCAGAGGGAGTAGCACAGTCAGGCCCCCAAAAGTCTTTATGGAGGATGTGTTGGGACGTTGAGAAGAAGGTGAGAGGATTATTCAAGAACTGGAATGATAACCACCACTGCCTCACGCCCCACCCCAGAGACTCCTAGAGATAAGGGGCTGGAATGTTCTGATTATGGAGGTGGTGGCAGAAGTGAGTTATATCTTTATGTGGGCCCACTGTACCCACAGGCTAGGGAATCCTGGTGAGACTGGAGTTACAGGAGAATTCATTACAAAGGAAGGAGCCCACATCACCTCTATCACCAAGTATAACACTTAGAGATAGAGTTGGTGAATCATAGCCATTGTCTTACTACGTACTTTGTACTCACATTGTCTCCTAGTATTCTTTGATTCAGATAGTTTATTATTATAGTTTCTTCTAAGGAAAAAAATGAATATTCATAACACTATAAAATAATAAAATGTAAGAAAAACACAAAAGTCATCAAAACTGGGTTATCAGTTTCCTAGGGCTGCCATAACAGAGTACCACAGACTAGGTGGCTTAAAGCAACAGATATTTATTCTCTCATAGTTCTGGAAGTTAAGTCTGAAATCAAGGTGTTGGCAGGGCCATGGTCCCTTTGAGTTTCTAAGTAGAATCCTTCCTTGCCTCTTCCTAGCTTCTGGTGGTGGCTGTCAATCCTTGGTGTTCCTTGGCTTACAGCTGCATCACTCCCATCTCCGCCTCCATGGTCACATAGCCTTCTTCTCTGTGTGTCTCTGTCTTTATATGGCATTTTCCTCTTATACGGACACTAGTCATATTGGATTAGGACTCACCCTGATGACTTCATCTTAACTTGATTATATCTGCAAAGACCCTATTTCCAAATAAGGTTACATTCGCAGGTACTGGAAGTTAGGATTTCAACATATCTTTTGGGAGGACACAATTTAACCCATAGCAAGTATACTGTGATACATTTATGTATGATGGAATACAATGTAGCTATCAAAAATAGGACTATGAAATCAATCTATGCTGTTAGAAGTCAGGACGGAAGGACAGTGGTTACCCTTGGGGAAGAGAGGTCACAGGCAAGAGCCATTTGGAGGGTTTTGGGGGTGTTAGTAATATTCTTCTTCTTGATCTAGTAGCTGGTTACATGCATGTGTTCAGTTGGTAAAAATTCATCCAGCTGTACACTTATGAAATGTACACATTTCTGAATGTACAATATATTTCAATGAAAAGTTAATTAGGACATAGTGCTGTAAAAGTATATTGACTGACATGGAAAGATAGTCATGATACATTACTGAATGGAAAAACATCAGGTAACAAAACCATATTGCAATATGATTCCATTTGTAGGGGAAATGTATGCATCATCTAGAGAAGAAAATGTCTGGAAGGGCAGAGGAAATTGCTAACACTCAACTCAGAGTGGAAAGAAAATACAAGTGTTTTCCCCCTCATTTCCACTATTTGTATTTTCTGATTTTTTTATTGAAGCTATATTACTTGTATAATCCTTTAAATTTCATAAATGAGAAAAGGGTGAATTAATTACAACAAATAGGAGAGTCACCTATTAGGGGAAATCATTAATTTAGATCTTTATCTCACACTATATTCCAAAATGCAATAAGGAAGGATTAAAGAGTTGAATTCAAAGAATTAAAAACTGAAAGAAAACACTGATAAAAATTTATGAGATTCATGAGATCTCAGAGTGGTGAAGCCTTTACTAAGCAAAAAACAAAAAGGTAATAGATGAACCCCAAAGGCAATGGATAGAATTTTCTACATTAAAACATTTGAAAGTCAGAAAAACCATAAACAAAACTAAAAGATAAATGTCAAACTAGGAAAATTATTTATGGCAAATATTGCAAACAAAATGTCAAGATCCTTAGTATATGAAATACTGTTACTTTGTAATAAGGAAAAAGCTGGTACCTCGAAAGAATAATGGGCAAAATATACAAATAGGCAATTCACAAAAAGAAATGCAAGTAACGATAAAATGTATTTTAAAGGGGTTACTCTCACCAGGAATCCAAGAAATTTCATCTAAAAACAATGGAATAAAATTTTGCCTATCAAATTAGCCAAGATCACAAAATGTAAAAATGGAAATTGGATCAGTAGCTTAATTTAAGAATTCAAATCAACACTCTCACTTTGGGAATATCTTAAGCTTTCTCTGATTCTTCAGCCTTTACTGCATTCTGCCCAGAGTTGCTTTACAATAAATGTGAGTTGATCCAGTTGACTTCACACAACCATATTTCCCCCTTCTGATTTTTAATCTGCCTGACATTTGCTTGAATTTCAGCCAGGAGAACAGCCACAGGCACAGGGCCAAGAAGATGATGTCATTCTACAGAAAGTCAGGTGTCAGAGTTCTGTGCTCCTTGTATGTGTAGAGAAAGGCACAGGAGAAGGTTGAACTCAAATTACATGTAAAAATGTGTAATTAATCTTTTGCATGGTTTATTGAATAAGTTACAAAACTGTCTTGCGTTCAGACCATTTTCAAATTGTGTGTGTGTGTGGTGTGTGTGTGTGTAGACGGTTGTGCAGGGGCATGGGGGGAGGTGGAAGACAAGTGATATGCATGGCAAACCCCTGGAAGCACTTTTATCACTGCCAAAAGCCAGACTATAGTGATATAGCTCATCTAATGAAACTGCTCTCAATGTTGATTACCCAAAAGGCGGGGGAGGGCTGAAAGGAGTGAATATTGAGACAAAGGACTAGGTCTTCCTGTAATTTAGGTAAAGTAGAGCAGAAGCCATCACTTGGAAGGAAGGGTCTGAGAAGAGTAGAAGCTGCCCAGACAGAAATGCCACTTTGGGGCTTCCCTGGTGGCACAGTGGTTAAGAGTCTGCCTGCCAATGCAGGGGACACGGGTTCAAGCCCTGGTCTGGGAAGATCCCACATGCCGCGGAGCAACTGGGTCCGTGAGCCACAACTACTGAGCCTGCGCATCTGGAGCCTGTGCTCCGCAACACGAGAGGCCGCGATAGTGAGAGGCCCGCGCACCGCGATGAAGAGTGGCCCCCGCTCGCCACAACTAGAGAAAGCCCTCGCACAGAAACGAAGACCCAACACAGCCAAAAATAAATAAATAGAATTTTTAAAAAAATAATAATAAATTAAAGAAAAAATAAAAGCATCCCGAGCGAATGACAGAAATTCCCTTATTGTGTTCCCAGTCTGTTTTCAAAAAAAAAAAAAAAAAGAAATGCCACTTTGTATGGCAGCACTTAACCTCCTCATCAGCTTTTTACCTGTTGATGATGTCACCTCATCCATGTTCAGGTGTCTCCAGACTCTACGCTCACCTGCACCTGCTCGTACTCTCTCTCTCTCCCCACATCAAATACTACTCTCAAGAATAAAGAATACGTGTGTGTGTGTGTGTAGTGTTTAATTAGGCATAGTATGTGAAGTATATATTTCCCATGTTTTTAAGTTTTGTCTGTGATCACAAAAGTAACATGTGTTGTTGTTAAAAAAAAAAAAAAAAACTCAAACCGTAGTAAGTATAGAAAATGAAAATTCTCACACTTACCTTTATCCCTAATCCCATTATTAGCAGCTTGGTGTGGATATTTCCCTAAAAACAGAGTATCTTAAAACAATCTTATATAGAATTTATTAATGTGATACTAGCATATGTCAATGTATACTTTAAATATACAAATAGAGACAATCGACTATAAAGTCACAAATGTTCAAAATACCCACCTCAGGACCAGAGCCTGTTACTGGTGTAACAGTCTACTGGTGGGTGTGGTTCTTTAGAAGACTCTCTGTGTATGTATTAAAGAAACCAGGCAGAATAATCTGTGCTTTAGTAGAATTCCAAGCTCAGACTATCTTCCGTGGGGAGATTGTCTCCTGGAACCCATGAGGAAAAGACAATAATGCAGCTACTCTGCATCTCAGTCATGCTCAGGCAGGAAATAGGTGAGCCTTGCCCTGCAAGAGGATGGAACTCCTCGGAGTAGGTGGCAGGAGGCGCGGAGAGGCCGTATGGAAGGTCCAGCGGTGGAAGTGAACTGCCCTGGTCTTAGAGAGACAAGATGGTTGTGCGGCCAGACCCTGCTTCTACTTTTCTGATTGACAATGGGGACAGCTGTGAGCAAAGGCTTGGCAGTGTGTTGGAGCCCCAGGTTCCAGGCAGCAGGCCTCAGTGCCACCTCTAGCCAGGAAAGCAACTAGAACTGGCCCTAAGCGCCCAGTAGAGGGGAGAGATGCACTCTGGTATCGGAGGCAACAGCGGGGAAGAGAGCTTCTGCTTACAGTCTCTCAGTTTTGTGGTTTAAGCCGTGACAGTCACAGAACTCAGCTACACACCCTGGTGGAACCAGGTCAGGGAACGGTGTGAAGTCCTCCAGCCTCAAGGGGGCACACCTGAGTTCTGACCCCACTAGCTGGACAAGAGCACACAGAACTGGGCTATGGATACCAAAGAGTATCCAAAGCTCCCTGACTCCCTGCACCATCCTCCTACATAAAGGGCTTCCCTGTAACTTGTCCCCAGTTTGCCAGGCTGCTGGATGAGACTGTCCAGGGTGTCTCCTACACAAACTACCCAGACAAGAAGGCATGCAGAGGCCGAAGCCCTGCCCACACACCTCGTGCCAAGCTGATGGCCTTCCTGTGGCCTGAGTCCACCCAGAGGAAGGCGTGCCTTTAGACAAATGAAATGCTAGCAGTGGCCTGGAGTCTGTCTACTGGATCAACACTTGGTCCTCAAAAGTCTTCGTTTTATCAATTCAGCATGTCAGTTGATCATTTGCATCCAACTTTGTATTCCTCCATTCTACATTCTGTTGGGTAAAGAGGCTCCAGGACTAGGCTGGAAGGCTAACATGCTGGGCTCAAATTTCTACCCTGCTGTTGTCTGCGTGGTGGTGTACAGCTTGCCTACCTTCTCTGGGATTCGGCTTTGCCATAATCTCTAAGAATCTCTAAGATCCCTTCAAGCTCTAAAATTACATGATTCCTTTGGGCATCAAGTTTGAGAGACTTCCACACGGTCAAATTTGCTCCAACTAGTCAGATGATCTCCTTGGGCTTTGAGATCATGGCCCCCACCCCTGAGTGGCTGCTGGGAGAAGCTGGAAAGCACACCTTTGTTAAGCCAACCACACTCTCACTGAAGCCAGCCACCTTCCCTTCCACATCCTTCAGACCCTGGTGCATGTCCCTGAAGATGTCCTGTGGTTGCCATGAGATCCCATCCCACTCCATCTCCCAAAACTTCCAGTGGTAGCACTTAAGCTTCTTTTGTAGCTGGAAGAAGATTTGAGTAGATTCCTGGTTCTTCAAAGACCTCCTTGATGTGGGTGGCCTGCTGCTTGTCTGCACTGCTAGCAAGTTTCAAGTACTCATCAGCGTTGTCCTCTGGGATGTTTGTACAACCGCGATCTGTTATGTAAACTTCAGGTCTTCTGGTGCGGGCGAGCGATAGCAGCCTTTGTGTGCTGAGCATCTCGTATTCCATCCATGGAATCCGTTGGATGCTGCCATCAATGCGAGTGGAGGTCTGGGCAAGGCTACTTACTTCCAACTACTCCATCCATTCTTGGTTGAAATGCAGCAGCAACACAAGCTATTTCCGTCACAGTTAAGCTGGTAGAAGCATCAGTCATAGCTAGAGACTTGGGCTGGCCTGACTATAACAACTGCCATCTTCTGGCCAGATTTCCTATTCCTATTGATTTGGTGACTTCCCCTTGCGGTCTCTGGCTTGCCCCACCTACTATGAAAATTCATCTCTTCCTTTACCTTGGATGGCAGTTGGATCTGCTGTAGGACTCATTCAGAGCTGTGGGGTAGGTGGAGACACCATCAATCTCAGCACATGCGTTCTTGCTTTCCAGATCCATTTCAGGCTCGGGTCTACCTGAATTTGCTGCACATCATGTGGAGACAAGGATGACCTCCTGTGCTGGTGTTGAAAGAGATGCTTCAAGCCTTGGCCCATCACATTATTGTTCTCCAAAGCATTATGGGTCATTTTAACAATGTGTGTTCTGATTCTGTCTGCTTTCTGGCCTCTGCATCTGCAAAGTAGTAAATGTGGCATTTTCTACTTTGACAATTTCTTGATGCTATTTTTCCTTTCTCTCTCTTCCCTCTTAAGGAAGGTTTGCAGCTAAGTCACCCTTCCCTGACCTGGGACACTGTACCAATGGTCCAGGCCCTCCACCCTGCCTCCCAAAACATACCTCTTGGTTCTTTACAACACATTGTATCTTTGATGCTGACTGTCACCATGAAAACTTTCACCTGACTCAATGAAACAACAAGTACTCTTTTGCTAATGACTTAGCTGCGTGATTGGGTGACTAGACTATACTTGGAGGCAGTAGCAGGAAATGACAAGCTACGCTAATTGCAAAATTCTTTGGATCTGTTTTTGATTCCGTGCAAGGGATGTGGTAAAGTAGTGGAAACTGAACTAAATATAGGTCCAGCTCTGGCTCTGCCACTAATTAGCTGTGTGGCCTTGAAAATGCTACTTTACCTTTCAGATCTCAATTTCCTCACTCATTCAAAAATATCATTTCAGTATCCTTATGTGCCAGGTGCTGTGTTTATCACAGGTAAAGAGAACGTGGTCCAGATCCCTTTGTTGGTGTGTAACACAAAGAAAGAAAGAAAGAAAAGTAAGAAAGATAAGAAAAGAAAGGAATGAAGAAAGAGAGGAAAAGATGGAAAAGAGGATGGGGTGCAGGGTGGAGAGATAAATTAGGAGTTTGGGATTAACATATACACATTACTATATATAAAATAGATAAACATCAAGGACCTACTGTATATCACAAGATATCCTGTACTGTATATCTTGTGATAACCTATAGTGGTAAAGAATCTGAAAAAGAATAAATATTATATATATATTATACATATATATATATTATTGTTGTATACCTGAAACTAACACAACATTGTAAATTAACTATACTTCAGTTTTTTTTAAAGGTCAAAAAAGGGAGCAATAATCACAAATTATAATATAAAACTGAGTATTTTTCAGCTTTTTCTTTATCCATAGAACTATTTATTCAAAGAAAATCTACCAAGGCAGCCCATGAGCTGACCTGGTTGATCTCCACCTCTCTCATACATGGCACTCTGCCCTTGTTCAGCCCATGCCTGCCTTCTCATTCCTTCTGGATCATGCTAAACCCTCTCCCACCTCAGGGTCTTGGCATTTGCTGCTCCTCTGCTTATAACACTGCCCCTACATTCTCAGATGGCCTGATCCTTCGTTTCCTTCATATCTTTGCCTAAATTTCACCTGAGAAAAGACATCTCTGTTAAAACTATCTAAAATAATTCTGTGTCTTCCAGTGCCCTTCCTACCTTACCCTGCCTTGTTTTGCTTTTCTTTGTTTTTCTGGGGTTTTTTTACATTTAATTCTAGAAATTATATACTCATTCTTTGCCTCACAAATGTAAATTTCATGACAAGGAGTTTGTCTTATTAATTTCTAAGTTCTTAGCTACTAGTACAAGGCCTGGGGCAGAGTAGGAGCTCAATTAATATTTGTTAAAAGAACATGGGGAGAAAAAACTAATGTGGAGTTGGTTTTGTTGAAACATTAAGGAAGGAACTAAGTCCTACACCATCCTTTCCCTCCCAATGTAGCCCGTGAGGACACTTCCAGGTCTAACACTGGAGGATTTCATGAATCCATTCATCAGGAAAGAGGTCTCATGTGTTAAACTTTATTCATTATTCTTTTTTTTTAATTCCAAAATTTGTACTTTGTTCTAAGAATTATGCTAATAGTACAAATAGCATTATCTATTCTGTCTTGCAGTTCATGGTCTACCTATGAAAACAGATTAATCACAATTATAATATGACAGATGAGCTGGGAAGACAGGGTAGCTGCATGCAGGGCACCTCAAATTCCTCATCTATAAGAGGCATATTTACTTCTTGACTTCAAATTTTGTTATAAGAATGAAATGAGAAAATGGATATGAAATTGCTTGAAATACTGCATAACATCTTCAAATGTCCAGTATTGGTATGGTTTTTCAAGATCAGATAGGACTTCAGCAAAATGGTAGAGTAAGGAACTCCAAAAAGTATGTCCCTCCATGAAAGCAATGAAAAAAATGTCAAAAACTGTAAGAATCAGTTTTGATAGGAATCTGGAAATTAACCAAAGGCTTGTAATAACACGGGGAGCATTTATTCAAGAAAAACAGCTAAATCTATGTTAGAATGGTTAGCTTTGTGGTGTTTTAACTTTCCCTAGTCCAACCACCCACTCCGCAGCTCAGTAACAGCCCTGAAAATAACGGTCCACATTCTCAATACCAGAGAGAGCAGAACAAACCCCATTCACAAAGAATTGTCATTATTTGACCTACTAGTGACTCTTTGGAAGACTGCTTGAAAGGCTATCTTCATCTCACTTGACTCAAAACACAACTAGTACTAAAGCCACTATCCAGGAACATTTGTCAAAAACAATTACAAGGAAATATTTTAGCCACGGCTGCCTGAGGCAATGGATAACAGCTGGGCAAACAACAGACTAACCTGGAAGCTTGAAAAGAAAGAGTAAGGAATGAAGAACTTTGAAGAGCTCCTAAACATTTCCGGGAGTATAGAAGGCTACATACATGCCCAGAGCTGTGTACCTGCTCAAGAAAGACCCAAGAAGCCCTACACTTTCATTACTGGCAGACCTTGAGACTCTGCACAAGCATAACGTGAAGCTTAGGACAGAGCTGTAAACTTCCAGACTAGATGCTAAATGTATGCCTCAACACTCACAGAGAGCCTGTTGGCAAAAGCTGTAAGAATTTTTGGTTCCAGGTGTTTAAGGAAATCTCTGTCCAAATCATTAGGTAACCAATAAATGAACAGACCAGAAACATCAGTAGCCATACATGGCAAAGAATACAGACTTTACAGAATTAGTTCAGAAAAGCCACTAAAAAACAAAGACCAAAAGTACAGCAAGCAGCAACAACAACAAATCCTAGGGAGGGAGAATAATCTGATTTCCAGAGTTGCCCACATAATATTCAAAAAGTGCAGTTTTCAACAAAATGTTGCAAAGGATATGAAGAAACAATACACAGTGAAATATAAAAGCAATCAATAGAAACTATACCTGAGGAAGTCAAGATGTTGGACTTACTAGACAAAGATTTTAAATCAGCTGTTTAAAAATATGTTCAAAGGAAACCACAGAGAAAGAACTAAAGAAACTAAGGAGAGTGTCTCATCAAATAGAGAATATTCTGGATTTGAAAAGTACAATAACTGAAATGAAAAATTCAATAGAGTAGCTCAGCAGCAGATTCAACAGGCATGAAAAGAATCATCAGGCTTGAAGAAAGTTGATTGAAGTTATCCAGTTTGAGAAAAAAAGAGGGAAAAAAAATGAACAGAGCCTAAGAGACCTGTGAAACGCCATTAAGTATATCAACATATGTACAAATGGGACTCCCAGAGGACAGGAGTGAGAGAAAGGGAATGGAAGAACATTTAAAGAAATAATGGTAAAAATCTTCCTGAATTTGATTTTTCAAAGTTAAAAAAAAATTAATCTACACATTCAAGAAGCACAAGAAACTCCAAGTGGAATCAATTCAAAGAGATTCACACAGAGTTGCATTACAATCAAACAGTTGAAAGTCAAAGAGACAATCTTGAAAACCACAACAGAGAAGTGACCCATGTACAAGGGATAATCAATAAGATTAACAGCTGATTTACCACCAGAAACTATGTAGAGATATCATATCCAAAGTGCTGAAAGAAAAAAATGAACAAAAATTAATACAACATATCCAGACTTATGGGATGCAGTAAAAGTACTGTGGAGAGGGAAATTTATAGCTATAAATACCTACTTCAAAAGTAATAAAATCAATATCCTAATCTTTCAAGTTAAGAGACTTGGAAAAAAAGAGCAAACTAAACTCACAGCAAGAAAAAGGAAATGGTATTATAATGGAAATACACAAAATAGAGAATAGAAAAATACAGAGAATCAATGAAATGAAAAGTTGGTTATTTCAAAAGATCAACAAAATTGAGAAAACTTTAGCTACCCTGACCAAGAAAAAAAGAGAGAAATGTACTAAAATCATGAATGAAATGACTAAATTAGTAAAAGCAGGAATGTAAAGTACTAAAAACCACAATTACGAAAACTGACCCAAGAAGAAATAGAAAATCTGAATAGACCTAAAACAAGTATAGAGATTGATTTAGTCATCAATAAGTTACAACAATGAAAAGCCCAGAACCAGATGGCTTCACCTGTGAATTCTATCAGATGTTTAAAGAAGAATGAACACAAATCCTTCTCAAACTCTTATAAAAAATAGAAGAGTAGGGGGCTTCCCTGGTGGCGCAGTGGTAGAGAATCTGCCTGCTAATGCAGGGGACACGGGTTTGAGCCCTGGTCTGGGAAGATCCCACATGCCGCGGAGCAACTAGGCCCGTGAGCCACAGCTACTGAGCCTGCGCGTCTGGAGCCTGTGCTCCACAACAAGAGAGGCCGCGATAGTGAGAGGCCCACGCACCGCGATGAAGAGTGGCCCCCACTTGCCACAACTACAGAAAGCCCTCGCACAGAAATGAAGACCCAACATAGCCAAAAATAAATAAATAAATTAATTAATTTAAAAAAAAAATAGAAGAGTAGTGAAAACTTCCTAACTCATTCTATAAGAACAGTATTACCCTGATATAAAAACCAAAGGTATCTTAAGAAAGGAAAATCATAGATCAATATCCCTTATGAATTTAGACATGAAAATCCTCAACAAAATACAAGCAAACCAAATCCAGCAACATATAAAAAGGATTACACACCATGACCCAGTGGAATTTATCCCTGGAATGCTGACTCAGTATATGAAAATCAACAAATAAAATAGACCATATTAATAGAATAAAAGGCAAAAACCATATGATAATCTCAACTGATACAGAAGAAAATCTGACAAAATCCAACGCTCTTTCATCATAAAAATGTTCAACAAACTAGGAATAGAGGCAACTTCCTCCACCTTATAAAGGATATCTATGAAAAACTAACATCACACTTAATGGTAAAAGACTAAAGCTTTCACTCCAAGATAAGGAACAAGACAGAGATGTCTATTCTCACACTTCTATTCAACATTGTACCAGAAGTTCTGGCCAGGGCAATTAGTAAAGAAAAAAAAAAGAAAGAAAAAAAATTCCAAAATAAAATTAAGAAAACAACTGTATTTACAATAGCATCAAAAAGATAAAATCCTTATGAGTAAATTTAATCAAGATAGTGAAATACTTACACATTGAAAACTACAAAACATTGTTGAAAGAAATTAAAGAAGACCTAAATAAGTGGAAAGATGTCCCATGTTAATAGATTGGAAGACAATATTATTAAGATGGCAATACTCCCCAAACGTCTACAGATTCAATGTAATCCCTATCAAATTCCAAATGCCTTATTTTAGTAATGCACCATTATTGTAGCAAAGGCTAACTAAGATAACATATATCCAAGAGAAATGAAAATATATGTTCATTCATTAACTTGTACACGAATGTTCATAGCAACATTATTCACAGTAACCAAAAACATCCAAATGTTCATTAACTGATGAAAGTATAACAAACGATGTGGTATTACAATGGAATATTATTCATCCATAAAAGGAAATGAAATAATTTCTCTTGCTGAAAGAGAAATACATGCTGCAACATGGGACATCTTAAAAACATTATGTTGAGTGAAAGAAGCCAGACACAAAAGACCACATATTCCATTTTTATGAAATATCCAAAAGAGGTATCCACAGGGACAGAAAGCAGAATGGTAGTGGGAAATGGGGAGTGACTGCTTAATGGTTACAAGAGTTTCTTTTGAGATGCTGAAAATGTTTTAGAACTTATTACAGTGGGTGGTTGCACAACTGCTGTGCAACATTGTATTTTGCTGCCCCCAGCACTATACCCACCATCTTCATAGGTCTTCAGACTCCTGTTGCTCCTGTGAAAAAGAAGGGTTTCCATCTTTAGCTATATTTTAATTCCTATTCTAGTAACTGCCTCAGAGAAGATAGGATATGACTGTACTAAGGTCCTCTGGCTATGGGTCAAATTCCATTCAATTCAGTTCAAGTGTTTAAAGTATCTCTCTCCCCAGCTAAAGCAGAAATTAACAAAACGTTAAAACCATTGGTTATTCTATTTTCTGTAGCCTTACTGCTAGGAAAATGAACATTTAGGTTCTATCACACATGCCAAGTCCTGAACTGAGCCCAGGATAAGGGTCTGTCACAGGGCATGGCCAGTAGACCAGCATTTTCATGGGGCACAAAGGCCTGCTCTGTGGAACCTTTGCAAGAAGGACTGAGACCCAGCTTGAAAGTCAGTAATTTGAGTAATCAGCAGGCAAAAGCTTCAGCAAAAGTAGTTAGTAGATTTTTTTTTTTAATCCCTATAGTCTTTTATTCATTCAGTTTCATACCCCCTGCCCGGTAGACTTTTCAGATTAAAAAATAAAAATAAACCAAAACAAACCAAAAAACAACAGCATTCACAGTCAATATTTTACCTATGCACAGTGTCTTCGCCTGAGGTGCATTTCTGGAAATGGAGGAGACTAACTCCCAAGGGGAGAATCCAGGTTTTTCTACAGCATTCTTCTCTTCCCTTATGACCTGGTCACCCTTTGGGGCCAGATGCCACGCTTTGTCAAGGAAGGGAGTAAGTGTTCATTGAGCACCTATTATGTGCCAACACTGTATATACACTAGTCACTTAATCCTCACAACAACTCTATGAGGTAGGTCCTATCATTAGTTCCTTTTCACACTTAAAAAAAAAAAAAAAAAAAAGAGGCCAATGCCCTAAAGTCACACAGGCAGTAAATGGCAGACCCAGAGTTCAAACTCATGTTTCCAGAACTTGAAATTTATGTCCTTTGCATTCTTGTGAGGCAAATGAAGTACTGATTTAGAGAAGAACAGCACTGAACATGGCCTCCCAACTCTCAGGTTTTGGGGCGGGGGGGATTAAGAGGCTTCCTGAAGTTTCATTCTGTTACCTTATTAAGCATGATTTTTAATATCTGTTGTGCATCAGAATCACTAGAGGAGCATTTTCACTATATACGTGTCTGGAATTCACACACTGGAAGAGCTGGTTAGCAAGAGAATAAAATGTGTTTAGATTTTCTTGCAATTTTTAGAAACGATACCAAATAAAAATAGTAAGAGAATGAATTAAGCTCAAAGGAAATATATCAAATAAAAAAGATAGATTTTAATTAATTGGGGCTAAGTTATTAGCTCTTAAAGACATCAGAAAATTGCAGTAGGATGGCATTCTGGTTTTCTTGTTTGTAATCCTTGAATCAGACAAGGTTGTCTGGGTCTCCATCAACAGCTATATTCAAAGAGCTGTTCTTTTTCCTGTCCTCAATTCAATTCAGTCATTTTTTTTGAATGCCTGTTCTTTGAAAGGCTACTTTTTTACAAGTCACATCAGGAAGAAAAGGTTAAATTCAACCATAAATTTAACAAGCATTTATTGACTGCTTGATGTATGCAAAGCTCCATGCCAGGCAATGCAGGTCTTGAAAGAAAGGAGAAAAGGGGAGACAGAGGTCGGGAGGGCATTTCAGGAAAATCGAACAAAGTGATGGCTCAGAGAACTTCTGCAGATTTTAATTAATACAAATATGTCTATATATATCTTATAAAACAAACAAACACACTTCTTCTAGGCCTTAGGGACTGTGCAGTAGACTGTATTATTTGTTAGTAATTATTTGTTCATACTTGTCTAGGTAGAGTACTTTGCTGACTCCACTAGCTACTAGTCACCCACCCCTCATCAGCTGACTTTGGGCTTGGTCTTAGGACTTGCTTTGGCCAATGGCATGTGAGTGGACATACTCAGTATGCCCACTTGCATGTTTTGACTCGACCTTCTGAACTCGTACTGTCCACCTGCAAACAACAGTGGCTGTTCCTTCAGCCTTGGCCCCAAAACGAGAAGACATAGAGACCTGGATCTTTCCCACATGCTATCAAGTCCAGCACACCCCAGCAGCATCGAGCGGCTCCACAACCACAGACCCACAAGTGAAAAATAAATGTTTGGAATTTAAGCTACTAAGCTTCGAGGTACTTAGTAATGCACCATTATTGCTGCAAAGGCTGACCAATACAGGCTGTAATGGTTTACAGAGACGAGCAGCATGAAATGCTCTAGAGATACTCCCCTAGAGCCCATCTAGTATTAGTTTTCTATGACTCCTGTAACAAAGCACCATGAACTGAGTGGCTTAAAAACCAGAAATTGATTGTCTTGCAGTTTTGGAAGCTCAAGGGCTGAGATCAAGGTGTAGTTAAAATTGGTCCCTGCTGAGAGCTGTGAGGAAGATTCTGTCTGTGTCTCTCTCTACTTCTGGTGGTTTGCTGGCAATCTGTGACATTGTAGAAGCATCACCCCACTTTTTCTCTTCATCCTCACATGCGTTCTCTCTGTGCCCAAATGTTTTCATAAGCGTGAAATCTTTTAATAAGGACACCAGTCATATTGGATTAGAGGCCCACTCTACTGCAGTATCATTTCATCTTAACTAATTACATCTGCAATGACCCTATTTCCAATTCTGTGGTATTCTGTGGTCCTGGGAATTAGAACTTCAACATATGAATGGGGGAAGGGGGGGCGGGCACAGTTCAATTCATAACAGTGCTTTTTTATACTTACGTTCCTTAAACCAGGGCAAGACCAGAGACCAAACATCATTATGGCTTACACTCCCCCACCTTGGGCCACTGGCCCTTATTGTAATAATTCTCACTTTGAGAGGAGTGGGTTGTTGATGATAAGGTATGTGTTTGAGCCTTAGGCTTACAAGGCTTGTAAGTTTCTGGAACCAGGCTGAGAATCCAGGTGTCTGGATATTAGAACATCTTTCCTGTTCTATTCTGCCTTTTTAGTGGTCAGTGATTCAGGGAGGCGGCTAAAGTAAACAAAATAAAGAAATTAACAGGAAAGCAAAAAACAACAGTCACATACATTCAAATCACCTATAAACCTCATTTACCATTACCAAGACAAAGTTTCAAAGGCATGAAATCTCTGAAGAAAATAAACAGATCAGTGGTAGAGGATAGCTTTAGCAATCAAAAAAGGAAGGAAATATGGCTGTACAGGATTTTTTAAAATATGAAAGTAACGTTTTATAAACTTGATGAAATGAATCATATTTTGGAAATTACAGAAATTGACTCGAGAGGTAGAAATCACAGTAATTATAGATAGATGAAAAAGTAGTTAAAGTCTCCTCCTATAAAAGGTAACAAAGCCAGATTTATGCAAAAAGTCTACTGAACTGTGAGGAACAAATGATGGAAATCTCCCCCAAATATTGGGTTGGCCAAAAACCCAAACAAACATTTTGGCCAACCCAAATATTTACCCATCACCCTTATGAATACAGATCAAAAACTTTCAGTAAATATTAGCAAAACTGGATACAGCAGAAGAATCATGACCAGGATTTATTCCATGAATACAAGCATGGTTCAACATTAAATATCTATTATGTAATTCATTACATGAAAAGGTGAATGGTGAAGAAATATACTCACCAGAGGCTAAAGAATTTAATAAATTCAAAATAATTTTTTCTTTTTAAAATTCTTTATAAGCTATGAATGAAAGTAAACTTAACTAGAAACCTATTGTGAGAGGAAAAAAAACCCAAAAAACAGACCAACTATCAATAAAACTACATGTCACATATTCCAAATGTTAACCTCTCAGCAAAGAATTACTTAATATTTGACTCCTCTGCACCGACTTCGTGATCTTTTTATAGGTCTTCAGTGTTTTACTCTCCTGGAAAAGATGCCGTGGTACCTTCCCAAATACTCTCCTGGATAATTACTATGTGTGTTATCAATGCTTTCTTTATACGGACCTTGAAGTTTCTAAATTACGACACAAGTGCCACTTTCATCTGCCTTTTTGAGTATCTTGGGTCTTATCTCCCCCACTTGATGTCATGAGACCCCTTTCTTCCTTGCTTACCATAAGGCAATTCTTGAAGAGCTGTTAGGTTATGCTTAGGTTATTAAAAAAAGACCCTGTGATTATTTTTATATGAAAAAGACTGAATTATTGTGTTTGTTTCCCTCATTTCTTCCTCTAGACAATTATTTGGACAGAGAACAAAAGGTTTGCTTGTAAAATTCTAACTCTATGATCTTTTTTATCTATAATGGCAGCAAGTCCCATACCTCATGGTAAAACCTTAGAAGCAATCCCATTAAAATCAGGAACAAGGTAAGGAATCTGGCTATAAGTTCCCGTTATTCAACACTTAATGGAACAAGAAAAATAAGTGAAGTGCAAACAGTGGAAAAGAATAAACAAAGCTACCATAGTTTGCAGATAGTATCATTGTCTAACCAGAAAAATATCTCAGAATGTGTTATAATAAATACTAAAACTATTAAGACTGTTCATTAAATTGGTCTGATAAAAGATCAGCACAGGAAACTTGGGTTGTTTTCTTATTCATAGCAATAGCCGTAACCAATTAGAAAATGCAAAAGAAAAATATACTCCATTCAGAAAGGCAAAAATAATTATGAAGTACTTAGAAATAAAAGTGGCAAGAAATATGCAAGGCATTATTTTAAAGACTATAATACTAAAGATATAGAAGAAGAACCGAATAGATGGAGGGGCTGGTATATTCCTGGATGAGATTGAATTTTCTAACTATGTACCCTCCAATTAAATTATAGATTTTGTGCATTACCATTAAAAATCAGAATAGAATTTCTTTTTGAATTTGACAAACTGATTCTAAAGTTCATCTGCAAGAATAGCCATGACAATTTTCAAAAAGAACAAGGAGGGTTGTGGTAGGCAGCTTCTAAAGTGACCCCCAATGACCCTTACTTCCTAGTATTCATGACATATGTAATCCCTTCTGTTTGAGCATGGGCTAGTTCTAATGTCTCACGTCTAATAAACATAACATGGCAAAAGTGATGATGTCACTTCTGAGATTAGGTTAAAAAAGGCTGTGGTTCTATATTAGGCACATTCTGTTGCTCTCTCATTTGATCTAGAGCCAGGAAGCTGCCACGTTGTGAGCTGCCCTTTGGGGTAAGGGCTCGTGGGGCAAGGAACTGATGTCTCTGGCCAATAAGCCAGTGAAGACCTAAGGCCTGCCACCCAACATGAGTGAGTTTGGAAGTGATTCTCCCAGTTGAGCTTTGAGATAAACACAGCCCCATCTGCCACTTTGATTGCAGTCTTGTGAGAGATCTTAACCTGGAGGCTCACAGCTAAGCCATGCCCAGATTTCTGACCCATAGAAATGGAGAGATAATAAGTGTTTGTTGTTTTGGGTAATTTTTATGCAATAATCAATAACTAACACACCCATAAATATTCAATTCATTTAACCACAACCGCCTCAATCTCATTCAGCTTCCATTAAAACTTAAAACAGAGAACAGATGAGTCACGGAGCTCTGCAGATTCAGGGTCCCATGAGAGTTAGGCTCCTTAGAACTCCTACTCTTACTCCCATGTTGAGGAGTTTTGTGTGGAAAAGCAGGTACATTCACCGAAGGAATGGCCTGAAGGCTGTCTTACCTACGCAGGGCAATCTTTTTTTTAGAAACTGCAATGAATTTATTTTTATTTATTTATTTTTTTAACATCGTTATTGGAGTATAATTGCTTTACAATGGTGTGTTAGTTTCTGCTTTATATCAAAGTGAATCAGTTATACATATACTATATCCCCATATCTCTTCCCTCTTGCATCTCCCTCCCTCCCACCCTCCCTATCCCACCCCTCTAGGTGGTCACAAAGCACCAAGCTGATCTCCCTGTGCTATGCAGCTGCTTCCCACTAGCTATCTATTTTACATTTGGTAGTGTATATATGTCCATGCCACTCTCTCACTTTGTCCCAGCTTACCCTTCCCCCTCCCCGTATCCTCAAGTCCATTCTCTAGTAGGTCTGCGCCTTTATTCCTGTCTTGCCCCTAGGTTCTTCATGACCATTTTTTTTTCTTTTTTAAATTCCTTATATATGTGTTAGCATACGGTATTTGTTTTTCTCTTTCTGACTTACTTCACTCTGTATGACAGACTCTAGGTCCATCCACCTCACTACAAATAACTCAGTTTCGTTTCTTTTTATGGCTGAGTAATATTCCATTGTATATATGCGCCACATCTTCTTTATCCATTCATCTGTTGATGGACACTTAGGTTGCTTCCATGTCCTGGCTATCGTAAATAGAGCTGCAATGAACATTTTGGTGCATGACTCTTTTTGAATTATGGTTTTCTCAGGGTATATGCCCAGTAGTGGGATTGCTGGGTCGTATGGTAGTTCTATTTTTAGTTTCTTAAGGAACCTCCATACCGTTCTCCATAGTGGCTGTATCAATTTACATTCCCACCAACAGTGCAAGAGGGTTCCCTTTTCTCCACACCCTCTCCAGCATTTATTGTTTCTAGATTTTTTGATGATGGCCATTCTGACCGTTGTGAGATGATATTGCATTGTAGTTTTGATTTGCATTTCTCTAATGATTAATGATGTTGAGCATCCTTTCATGTGTTTGTTGGCAATCTGTATATCTTCTTTGGAGAAATGTCTATTTAGGTCTTCTGCCCATTTTTGGATTGGGTTGCTTGTTTTTTTGATATTGAGCTGCATGAGCTGCTTGTAAATTTTGGAGATTAATCCTTTGTCAGTTGCTTCATTTGAAAATATTTTCTCCCATTCTGAGGGTTGTCTTTTCATCTTGTTTATGGTTTCCTTTGCTGTGCAAAAGCTTTTAAGTTTCATTAGGTCCCATTTGTCTATTTTTGTTTTTATTTCCATTTCTCTAGGAGGTGGGTCAAAAAGGATCTTGCTGTGATTTATGTCATGAAGTGTTCTGCCTATGTTTTCCTCTAAGAGTTTGATAATGTCTGGCCTTACACTTAGGTCTTTAATCCATTTTGAGTTTATTTTTGTGTATGGTGTTAGGGAGTGTTCTAATTTCATTCTTTTACATGTACCTGTCCAATTTTCCCAGCACCACTTATTGAAGAGGCTGTCTTTTCTCCACTGTATATTCTTGCCTCCTTTATCAAAGATAAGGTGACCATATGTGCATGGGTTTATCTCTGGGCTTTCTATCCTGTTGCATTGATGTATATTTCTGGTTTTGTGCCAGTACCATATTGTCTTGATTACTGTAGCTTTGTAGTATAGTCTGAAGTCAGGGAGCCTGATTCCTCCAGCTCTGTTTTTCTTTCTCAAGATTGCTTTGGCTATTCGGGATCTTTTGTGTTTCCATACAAATTGTGAAATTTTTTGTTCTAGTTCTGTGAAAAATGCCAGTGGTAGTTTGATAGGGATTGCATTGAATCTGTAGATTGCTTTGGGTAGTATGGTCATTTTCACAATGTTGATTCTTCCAATCCAAGAACATGGTATATCTCTCCCCTCCCAGGACCATCTTTAACTTCCTATGTTCACAACCACTCAGCTATGGTCCTCAACCTCGTGGGGTCAGCAACCTGATTTTGTGGCCAAACAATGTCTGATTCATCCCTTAAGAGTGGACTCGTATTAGTCAAGCATGTGAGACTGAAGAATAAAATCGTTTCCATTTACAAATTTAAAAAGAAAATTCTAACTCACATGGGATCCTGAATACAGTGGTCTCCATGAATCATCTCTTCTCTCTGGGTAAGTTTCTTGGGCAGCAATGGAAGATGAATAAGGTCAGAAAGTTGGTTAAAGGAATCAAATTAAACATTAATTATATTAATTATCGAATGCTACATAAAAATTACCAAAACCGAGCAGCTTAAAACAACCAATTTGAAACTTTGAAGTGCTTCAGAACCTGAAATGCTTACTGCAGGACCTGCCAGCTCTCAACAAACAGGCGTTATTATGGTCATCCATCTCCTGTGTTCTCACCAGTACTTAGGTACAAGAGGGGCAGCATGGAGTTTTGGACAGAACATGGGCCTTGATATCAGATAAATCGAGGTTCAAGTTCCTGCACTGCCATTTATCACCTGTACTTTCTACTTCGACTGCAGGAAAGGGAGCAGCAGTTTGCTTCTGTCAGAGGTCCTTGAGAAAGTAAGTAGATGCATAGTAGAGGTATTTGAGACCATCTAGATACAACAAATAATAAATAAGCCTTAGAGATACAATGAACAATATTGTGTAACATATTGCATTATAATTACCAAACTTGCTAAGAGACTATAACTTAACTATTCCAACTCCAAAAAAGAAAGGATAATTATGTAATGTGATAAAGTTGCTCACTTTCACTACAAAGGCAATCATATCACAAAATATAAATGTATCCAATTAACATGTGACCCAAGTCAAATATATTTCAATAATAAAAACTAAATTAAATAAATAAAAATAAGACTAGATAACATATTGCCACAAAAAAAGAAAGCAAACAAAAAATCATCTAGAGAAATCCAAGGATTATAAACAAAAATATACCTTAACAAGGCTGAATGGCAAAAACATTTTAGAACCAGGGCTTACAAACTCAAACATCTGCCCAGAAGGCAATGTAAGTAGATGAAGCCTCTAGGGACAGGTAAAGCCAGGTTTGAGGGTCATCTAACTCTTTCAGGTCTTCACCAATTCTGTTCCTGCTGGCTCCTTGGGAAACCAGCCAGTTGTGCCATGGCCCATGTGCTGTGGCCTGCAAGATGCTCCAAGCTTCCCTGCCACCTGCTGTAAGGGTCCCTGGCAAACATGGGAAATGATAGGACAGGTGCGTGGGAACAGAGGCTGAGTTGTCCTGCCTTGGAGTTTATAGAGAGTAGTCAGTGCTTGTGCTACAGCAGTTTCATCATTTTTGGTACAGTGTAAATCTGGATCTATATATTTATTTTAGTGTTTGTGGGTTGTAAGGAATACTTCTATTACTTAAAATGGTTTTTTTGGTTGATCAGTCTGGTACAGACACAGAATAACACCATAGAGAGGCACATGAAAGTGAAAGAGATTTACTGTACTCACAGGTCCCAGAAGAGGTAAACCCAGCACTACATGCAGGGGGCAGCACGGGAGGAGTGCCAAGGGAGTAGACTCAACCAAGCAGGTGGGGAGCCAAGAGAGAATGAGGACCTGTGGACAAGTGCCTATATTGGGGGTCAGAGTGAAGCACATAAGCAAAAAGTGTGAGGGGATTTCATTGGTGTGATTGAATGCCACTAGGTCACAGAGAGGGAAAGAAGGGAACTTGCAGTGGGGACCAGCCTTATCACACTGGTGCACCTGGTCACCTGGGCAGGGTGCTCACAGCGTGTTTATGGGGATGTTCAGGAATCAGAAAAATATGAAGTTTAAAATTTTTACAATATGGTTTGGTAGTGCTTTTTAAAATTTATTTTGCAATAAAAACCTCTTGGTAGCAATGAACTTATAGACAGGAGAGTACTAATTATCATTTTTTAAGGGAAGTTGGTGATAAATGTTCACTATTCTTTCTTTATCAAAAATAAGGTGACCATATATGTGTGGTTTTATCTCTGGGCTTTCTATTCTGTTCCATTGATCTATATTTCTGTTTTTGTGCCAGTACCATACTGTCTTGATTACTGTAGCTTTGTAGTATAGTGGGAGGGAGGGAGATGCAAGGGGGAAGAGATACGGGGATATATGTATATGTATAGCTGATTCACTTTGTTATAAAGCAGAAACTAACACAACATTGTAAAGCAATTATACTCCAATAAAGATGTTAAAAAAAAGGGAAGAGAGAAGATAAATATATAAGATAAAAAATATATATAGCTGATAATTGTTAAAAGAGGTTCAAAAAATAAATAAAATAATAAATAACAAAAAAAAAGAAAGATACTCTGAATAACAGTAAAAGTACCTCTGCAAATATTTTGATTGACATATTGTTCCATTTCAATACGAAACAAAATAGATTTGGAAATAGCCTCCATTTAGCAGAATTGGCTCTAAGTTTACTGGGTACCTCAGCATGTATAGATAGAATATTTTCTCCATTAACA
Organism: Eubalaena glacialis; assembly: GCF_028564815.1. Classification (NCBI taxonomy): domain Eukaryota; kingdom Metazoa; phylum Chordata; class Mammalia; order Artiodactyla; family Balaenidae; genus Eubalaena; species Eubalaena glacialis. The sequence continues at coordinate 59,275,955 of NC_083729.1, read as the reverse complement.
ATATTATATTCTATGGAGAAGAGACAGGTGAAAGTATAAACAATTTCAAATTGATTAACCATAACAGCAATTTTGAAGAAATTACAGGAGATTTTATAAAAAAAAAAAAAAAAAAGTAAAAATAATGCTGTATTGAAAAAACTACATTCTTCAGCAAAATACTAGTGTCACATAATAAGACAAGGATATGGCCCTGAAACTGATTAAAGTTCAAGAATATTTATCCAAAATAAATATACTGCTTATGCTATTTTTTAATATTAAAGAAAACCTATAAGGGAATTTTAAATTTTGATCTATTATCACTTATGTATTCAAGTTTTTTAAAAGATTTTTAGTTTTGAAAAATAGTTTTGAATAAACTCTTTTGCAGGTCTGCCAATACAATAAAACCAATAAAACCAATATTTTGTTAAATAAATAAATATTTTAAAAATCACTTAATTCTAACAATTTTAGTGTCCCCTTTCACTTTCAAAAATGTCCCAGTGAGGTGGTATATTATGTGGTCACTTTGGCTTTACATAACATGTCTGGACATCCTGCTACCCCACTACAGGCCTCTGAAGTTTATGGGTTTGTCTTTACTTGTCCTTAGACTCAGTTTGGATGAGTTCTTAGAGATGGAGTCCACCCTCTCATTTACAGATGAGGTTGCCTCCTAGAGATAGCTTAGTTCTTGGAGGTGGCATCTTCCACTGTCAGGAGAGGACTGGAAAAATTCCAGGGTAGGTACTTACCAGACAAAGAAAGAATCCCAGGATGTTCTGGAAGAGCCAAACCAATGCTGATAAAGGGGGTAGGGGGGATTTTCTCTCAAGAAATTGATTCTCTTTGAAGGATTTGAGAAAAGTGCACAGAAAAAAAAAAAAAAAGGAAGGGGGGCAATCTGTAAAGCCCACACAGCTGGGGAACTAAAGATCATAAAGAAGACTTTGGATATGTAAGAAAATAGCAGCAGTTACATGTATCAAGCACCTACCGCGGCATCCGTCAAGCACTTGCTGGGCACATTACATACATGGTCATGCCTCATCCTTTCAACACACCTACGAGATGGGTATTAGATCCATTTTACTGTTGAAATCCTGACGCTCACTCAAGCCTGAGGGCTCTTTACTGCTGCACCACCAGGTCTTCCCCAGTAGAGGGGAATGGAGAGCAATAGGGAAACAAAGAAAGAAGGAAAGAACAGAAGATGAAGACAGGCAAGAAAATCAAGGCTACAACTTGAAAAAACTATTCATTCATATAAACCAGCATGAACAAAGACCTTAGCAAAATATGAAAAATCTAGAGGTTCAAAATATATAGGTTTTGAAGGCTCTTGAGAGCAGTGATCAGCTAGAGCCTTTATTCATCCAATCAGAAACAAACATGCCCTCTTTTGGGTGATGAGTGTGCAGAGAGCCAAAGCTCAGAATTAATGACAGAGTGGCTACAATACCAGCCATCCTCTGGAAGTCTGCTGTGAAGTGGAATGTAGAAATAGCACGGGTAATCAGATCCACGGGTTGCTGGGGATGATGCAAACACATTATTCTCCCCAAATTAAAGCACTCTATTCATGTCCAGAGCTTGAAAATTCATTTCTCAGTAAAGGTCAAGAAAAGCAAACACTGCTTGAATTCAATTATTAAGCCAGCTGTCAGTCACTGGCAGTGACAGAGACAGGAAGACATATTGAGGCAGGAAATTGGCTGAAATTAGCATGACAGGGTCCTTGCATCTTTAGTCAGAAACTCCTCTTTTAGAAATACTTTATCGCTGAAAGAATGATGCCAAGTTGGCATCTATTATATTCCCTTATAGCTTTATCTCACTTTTTAAGTAGCAAATCTAGCAAGACCTTAGTTCACTAAGAGGATGGATTTCAGAAGGGCTGATAATCGTATTAATCTGTCACTGATTGTCCACATTCAAAGTAGCGCCCTGAAGCAAGATCAAAGCATGAGATAAAAATCTGACCTCCTGGCACTTTGTTTTGTTTATAAGATTAGGTGTGAGAGAGTTGGTTCAGGCATCAGGTGAACCAGTTTTATCCCCGAACCCACCGCTACTAACTAGAGGCAGCTTCAGAACGTGGAAAGGACCCAGTAGGCTGGAAGGGAGTACTTGAACTATTGATGTACAGTGAATGAGAAAAAGGCCTAAATCATCTGCCATCCCCTCCTAGAACCAGCCCTGCTACTAATTTTTCCTCTGTAACTTTGGAGGATTCACTTAACATCTCTTAATTTACATATTATTTGATTTTTACACATCAATATTATTAATATTTCCTTAAGATTAAGTTACTGCCTCGCTACTGATAAATGTTCTGTATTTTTTGATGGTTCTTTATACACAGGGTCATAACAGAGGAAGCAATCCCATCATTGTCTCAAATGATACTGAACGGTCTTCCACAGTCTACCTTGCTTCTCAGTAAACTCTAAAGCTTCTTCCAGCAGTAAAATTAAATGATAATGATACCTTTACTACTTTCAACGAATACATATTCTCCAGTCATTATGATGAAACAGAAATGCTTTCTTAGGCTAATGTCTGACAAGGAGTTAATGAGTTCTATAGAAAAGTTCAGGAATATTAGCTAACCTGTCATCAATTCGAGAAACTACTTAAAGGGCATGATTAGCCACATTTTCAATAGTTTTTCATTTTTTTCAGCATAATGATGGCCACAGAGAAGAAATGACATTTTTGAGTTAGATGGAATTAGATAAAAATGACATAACCTTAAAAAGGAAAAGTTTCAAATACACACCTAACACCAAATAAGGTTTTATTTTTAAGTATCTCTTACTTAAAAAATAAGTAATTGTGTAATAGTATCTCTTACACACATGTATAATTAACACATATTTCATTAATATGCATACAAGGTCCTCATTATTTTCATTTGAAGTTTTTTAACTTTTAATATTTCAGGTGTTATTGATGGTTATAGTAGAAATGCTTATAAGGTTTCTTGTGTTATGCATTTCTCTTTCTCTTAGCTGATATGGATTTGGATTCTGTTAGCTATAGAGTAAGTCAGTTTCTCTTCTAGAGCATTCATCTTCTCAAAGCCACAAGATCTAGATTCAATTCACTGGGAAAAAACCTGAAAATCAGCTACGTATACAGCACGGGGCTAAGAACTGTGTGAGAAAAAGAGAACAAAGGCCCCGCCCTCAAGGAAACTGGACCCACATAACACTCCTAGGATGACCGCCCTTCCCCTGCTGGGACAGGGGCTTCAGTTAGAAATAACGAAACCCCAAAGAGTTCTGAACGCCCTGGTGACGCTTCCTCGCCCCTTCCTCAGGACATCACAAGCCTCAGCTGCCCACACGCCATGCCCTGTAATTGGAGGCTGCAATTAGCTGCAATTGTTTTCCATCAGATGCATCTCACCATGCCTCGCACCCGTTTGCCTCAGTCAAGTCTAAGATCATTCCTCACCTAGTATCTTATACCTATGTGTTCAATGTGCACACAAACTTGACTCAGTTTCTTACTCCTTCCCAACCCCCAAACTTACCCTCTGTAATTCACACTCTGTCATCTCCCAAATCTGCTAAATGCTCACCTCTTCTCTGAACATCCCCATGATCTGGCCCTCCGTGATCTGGCTCCTGCCTCCCTCTACGAAAGGGAGAAGTCTCTTATCCCTCCTGACCTCCTACTCCTCCTCTCAGCCTTGCTCGTTCTACCCTAAGCACTCAGGTTTTCTTGATGTTGCTGGAACTCTCTAAGCTCCTTCCTGCCTCATCGCCTTTGTACTTGTTACCTCTGTTGGGAATACTCTTCTCCTAGATCTACATGTGGCCTCTACCTTGCTTCACTCGTGTCTCTACTCAAATATCACTCCTCGGGGACACCTTCTCCTACCACTGATCTAAATTAGCCACCACCCCTCACACCCACCACAAGTCCCCACCTCACCACTCCCTATCTCTTTTTTTATTTTTACAGCACTTATTACATTGCTATCATCGTCTCTGTTTTGCTGGCTTATTTGCCGTTATCCTGCTAGAGTATAAGCTACGTTTGGGAAAGAACATTGTGCCAAGAACAATGTCTGCCTCAGTTATAGTTATTCAGTAAGTATTTGTTGAATGAAGGAGTGAATGAATATTCTAGAATTTCTGGAATGTTCCAGAAAAAAAGTCATGGTTACATAGGTTTCATAAACAGTAAATACTATAAACACAATTTTGAAGATTCACAGAACAAATTTCCTTATGCAAGGCTATGACATGTCTCAGAGTGAGAGACCCTTTTAATCCAGCATTTCACAAACTTACTTCATCACTGTATTCCTTTCTGAGCTTCACCTATAAACACTCTATAGAATCAGAACTCCACTTGGGAAAGGCTGTCGTTGGCTATGGAAATCCATTGAGGATATTTTAGAAGGGGAATGACATCTTCTGACCTTCAAGTAATCCCCTTCCTTCCAGCTCCAATTTTCTAATTTCTTTCCTAGACCAGGAACAGAACCTCAGTCTCAGTAGTCCAGGCTCTTGGAATCTGGGACTCACATGAGAGAACAAAGAGTCTATCTGCTGGTGGCCACTGGGAGATTTTGTTACCCAAAGAGCCACATGGAGACAAGCAGTGTGACACCCAAGCTTGTCTCACACAGGTCACAGGAACCTTCCATACGGCAGCATCCAATCTTGCCCAATTCCAGCTTCCTCCCAACACTGAACCACTCTCCTCGTTGGTAAGATGTGTGGGTTGAGTGACATTGTTAGGAGAATGAAGATAAATCTACTTGCCATTGCAACTTGCTACTTTCCCCCAGAAGATCATTGTATTGTCTTCCCATGAGCCTTAGTTCCAGGAAGTACTGCAGTCAGAGCCTTCGGGAGCCTTCCATAGGAAATATCTGGATCATGTTACATGCCCCCAAATTTCCACAGGGGCAAAGTGAGTGGTTGAAGACAGAGAAACACAGTCTAGAGTGCTCTCTTCAACTTAATTCTAACTTCTGATGCTTAAGTGAGAGCCCACCCCAAAAAAACCCTCCCAATCTTGATTGAAGCCCCCTAACAAATTCTTCCTAATTGATTACTCTTCTTACTTTTTCTCTGCTCTGCAAACCCACAACCAGGTTATTCTACCTGCCTTGGTAGCAGTTTAAAAGTTCACCTGGAAATAGGAGAATTTTTAAGCATGAAAGTGGTCTCCAAATGTTTTTGATTACACACTGCATGAACAAGAAATTTTGAGAATGTATATTTTTATTTTTTATAAATTTTGAGCAAGTATTCATATAAATACTTGACATAAAGTATTTATATGCACCACCATATTAATAAATGCACTACAAAACACACAAAAAATTTTTAATTTTAAAGGATGAGGTCAAATTGAAATAATATTTTTAACAGGATTCTTTTGTCTTCAAATTAACTAGTATAGAGCTATGCATCACTTTCTTTTGTATTTAAGAAATCACCCCCATGTTTTATTTTCTTTGTTCTAAGACTTTTTTTTTTTTTTTAATTTTATTTTATTTTTGGCTGTGTTGGGTCTTCGTTTCTGTGCGAGGGCTTTCTCTAGTTGCGGCAAGCGGGGGCCACTCTTCATCACGGTGCGCAGGCCTCTCACTATCGCAGCCTCTCTTGTTGGGAACACAGGCTCCAGACGCGCAGGCTCAGTAGTTGTGGCTCACGGGCCTAGTTGCTCCGCGGCATGTGGGATCTTCCCAGACCAGGGCTCGAACCCGTGTCCCCTGCATTGGCAGGCAGATTCTCAACCACTGCGCCACCAGGGAAGCCCTGTTCTAAGACTTTTAAAGAAAGTTTTTTCAGACACACAGAAAAGTTAAAATAATAGTATAATGAACATCTGGATACTCACCACCTAAATTCAACATTAATTAACATTTTGCCACATTATCCGTGTGTGTATATGTGTATAATGGAGCCATTTGAAAATAAGCTAAACATATTATGCCACTTCAGCCATAAATACCTCAGCTTGTTATCTCCTACAATTAAGAACATTCTTCTTCAGCATCAAAATGCTATCATTGCAGCCAAAGGAATTAACAATAATTTCCAAAAATCATCTAATATTCGGTTCATATTCAAATTTCTTTGACAGTCCTAAAAATATCTTTTATAGCTATTTTTTCCAAAGAAAGATCAAATCAAGATTTATGTATTGCATGTGGTAGTTATAATTTTTTATTCTCTTTAAGTCCAGAGTGGTCCCCCTACAATCTTTTTAGAACATTGTCTTTTTTTTAAGAGATCAGGTAGAACATCCCACATTTTGTTTATCTGATTCTTTTATTGTAGTGTCATTTACCACGTTCCTCTGTCCACTATATTTCCTGTACCCTGAGAGTTAGGTTCAAAGGCTTAACTAGATTCAATAAAATATTGTGGTCAAGAACATCACTTCAGGAAGTACATAAGGTCATATTGGTGGGTGAAACTTATCTCTCCATTGTAAAGCTACATTTTCTCATTTGTAAATTATCTGCAGGATGACACTTTTCAGGATGTGTTGATGGCCCTGGTCTGAATTCATGGTTACATTGCGGGGTTAGAAAATGGTGATTTCCTAGTTCTCTCATTTCTCCTCCTTTTATTAGCTGGCATTCTACTGTGAAAAACAGATTTCTCTCATCTACTGGGGATGAAATACAGTTTTTCCCCAAAGGCAGGATAAATGTTTCTTCAAGTTTTCAGAGTAAGAAGTTAATGAGTTTTTTCCTCCTTTTACTTTGTAAGAAATATTATTAATAGTAGTAACAGTAGTATCTCTATATACTCACAAATTTGTATTTATTTAATATTTTGTTATGAATTAGAGTCACTAGTTTTTTGTTTCACTTCCAACTTTGGTAGTTTAAAGCTATACTTAAATCTCTAATCAGCTAAATAAATGCTGGTGCACTGGGATCTGAAGATCTGCAAGAATTTTTTTCCTTTAAGAAGACCCTGTACATATTTGAGCTTAAGAAGCATTGAAATAGCACCTGTATAAAAGAATAAACTTTGAGACTCATTACTTGACAAAATGCCAAGAAGTTCACCTTAAAGCGTTATATCAGATGTTTTAAAAGACAAACAGTATTTTTTCAACATTTCTACCTCAGTCTGCTTCCTTAAGTACTGACTTTTGGAGAAAACAGGAAAGGAAAGATCATAACAATTATTGATGGCTAAAATTCCCTTAATTAAAAAAAAATTCCCTTAATTAATTGAAAACTGTAGTGTTGATTAAATAGCTTAATCATAGTGTACACTTTAGTGTAATAATTGAAAGGGTTTTTGTTTTTTCCTTTTTGCTGGATGCAGCAGACATCAATTTTGGCTAGCTTAAGGAAAATAAAAAAGACCCTGTGGCACTTCAGTCAAAGGTCTGGGGATTTGCTCTCTAGACAGCCACAGTGCAATTGCCCCAGCTCCGACTCCTCCCTTCTGTTCTTATCCAGGACAAATTCTCTGGAAGGAACACCTGATGGGCCTGTGGGGTCTGGGCTCACCCTGCATCAGTGGCTGAGGTCAGAGAGGTAGGATCCTGGAGCTGGGACGTGGTCCCCAGAGCCACTCTTGGGCATGTTCTCAGAGACAGCAGATCATCACCAGCGGGCAGCCTCTACTAAGGAAACTTCAGATGTTCTTTAAAATGAACTGAGAATGGCTGTCATTGGCGAGATGGTGTGTTGAGTGAAGACGTGGGAATTTCATTAACTTTGTCATTCTGATTGTGTCGATAGCTCTGTTTTGTTAAAACAAAACAACTTAGGTGACTGTGATTTTTACCATTTAGAGGGACTATAGGTAGGGTGCCAGTTTGGAAAAAAAAGTTTGGGGGAACAAACATGTATCCTTGATTAGGAAAATTTTACCTAAATATCCAGACTGCTACTTCCAGACATTTGTTTATTTCACAGACCAGTAAACCTGCTAAGTCATAAAAGTGTCATCTCTTTATCAGGTGGCATGGTTAATATTTAGGCATAGGTGATTTGTGCCATCTTGAGATGGCAACCATTAATCAGAAATAACAAGTGCTATATCTAAGAAGGAAACAATAGGCAGATTGATCTGTGGCTATAATTAGACACACCAAGCAACGTGATTTTATCTCCTGTCAGTTAGCACTTAGATAGCACTGTCCAGAGAATGTAAATCCCTCCAGCATGTAATCAAGGGTGCTGGAAACACAGTTTGCTTCATCTCAGTTTTGGAAGAACAAATTTCTCTTTCAAAAAAGAAGGGATGAATTCCAATTATATGCTTTCATTAAGCTACCATTAACACAATTAGGGAATATTCTGGACTTCTCACGTAAGCACTGGGATGGGGTAGGGGTTGTTTGGAGTCTTAATTAGCTCACATTCTTCAACCTGCATTTTCTTAGCCAGTGGTCAGTACCAGTAGGTGAAAACCCCCCTGGCTTTTCACCTTGCCCTGTTATAATACACAGAATAACAATGATCATGGGTGGGTGCTTGCTGACCTAATGATGCTGACACAGTGGGGGAGTCCAAGCACCAAGACATCTAGGAGAACCCGGGCACTCAGTATTTATGACAGATGTTAAACACCATGGAATGTCAAGAGATTTCCAGGAGGAGGGGTGAAGATTCCTTCCAGAATAGAGGATGAGGATGCAGCACTGAGTGGGTTCATCCCGTTGTACCTTACGATGCTCCTTCCCCAGCTTCCCCGAACTCCTCACCCAGGAGTTATATTGACAAGTGCTTGGAATCTGGAAGGAACTGGGGAAATTTAGCTTACATTTTTTTTTCTAAAATCTATCAGATTTTCTAAAATCTATCAGATTTGGCATGGGGTATGCCTTGAATCCATAAAATCTCTTACATTTCTACTAGCTAAATTGTTTTTGTTTGAATTTATGTTTTGGCAAAACCCCAGGAGCCATGGGCATAGGGGGATTCGTCCTGGTCACTAAAATAGTTTTCATTGACAGAAATGTTATTGACAGCAGCAGAAATAATGCATGTGTCTGAGGGCTTTATCTTGAGACTGTACTGCTTATCCCTTTCACTGCCAGCCTCGATTGGGATCCTCAGCAATGATTTTTTTGGCCACAAGTGGTACTTGAATATATTTTTGTTATAAATATAATAATATATTCTGGGAATACATTAGTACATGGGCTGAATTTGACAGTCCACCCTTACTCCCCTCCCCTTCCCACATCCATTCCCATTCTCACAGGTAAGTACTATTAACAGTAACCTGTATCCTGCTTTTTTTCTATTCAAATGTAAATAAATATACACAGGTACTTCTTTGCATAAATGCAGTCATACTGGCCTCATTATTCAATGACTTTTTTTTTTTACAAACAGCATTTCTTGGAGAGCTCTTCATATTTGTACATAAGTCAAACACATTCTTCTTAATGGCTGCATAATACTCCACAATATGGCAGCTTCATAATTTATTCAACTATTTCCCTATTGATAGATGGAAATTTAGGTTCTTTCCTTTTCTTTTTCTTATTAGAGACAAAGCTGCAATGGACTTTTTGGAATATTCATCTTTATACTTGGACACAAATTTTTTTTGTAGTACTGTTTCCTCAAATAGGAACCTGAGTCAAAGGGCTTGCTGTTTCCTCAAATAAGAACCTGAGTCAAGGGGCTTGCACTTTAAATATTTGTAACTATGGCGAAATTGTCTTCCAGAAAGGCTTGACCATTGAACACTTCCTTGTTATCACTGAAAGTTGTCAATATTTGAGATTAAAACTTGGCAGTCAAGAACTCTTTCATGTTAATTTGTACCCATGTACAGTGAGGCTGCACGCATTTTCACATACACACTGGCAAACTGCTTATCTTCTATGAATCACCTGTTCATGTCTCTTGTCCATTTTTCTTTTTTTTTTCGTAATTTTTTTTTTTTTTAATAAATGTATTTATTTTTATGTATTTATTTTTGGCTACATTGGGTCTTCGTTGCGGTGCGCGTCTTCTCATTGCAGTGGCTTCTACTGCTGTGGAGCACGGGCTCCAGGCACACGGGCTCAGTAGTCGTGGCTCGCAGGCTCCAGAGTGCAGGTTCAGCAGTTGTGGCACACGGGCCCAGCCACTCTGCGGCATGAGGGATCTTCCCGGACCAAGGCTCGAACCCGTGTCCCCTGCATTGGCAGGCAGATTCCCAACCACTGTGCCACCAGGGAAGCCCCATTTTTCTTTTACATTGTTCATAGGAGATTTTTATGTGTATACATTGCATATACTGCAAATATTTTCCCTCAGTCTGTTGCTCTATTAAAACAAAATTTCTTTATTTTTGAGTGACGTGTCGTGTTTTTTCTTTATAGATTCTGAAGCATGGGTTTTGCTTAGAAGGGCTTTCCTTAACATTAGGTTAGGGAACTATTTTACATTTCCTTCCAATATTTTATTTCCCCCCATGTTTTTTCTTTAATCCAACTGAATTTTATTTTTCAGAATCTGAGGCAAGAGTATAATTTCATTATTTTTCAACTTGGCCCAATTGGTTTAAAATTGCACGTTTATCATAAGTTAAATTCCTATATACACATGGGTCTGTTTCTAGAATCTCTACGCTGTTTCATTCATCTGTTTGTCTCTTCCTGCATTAATAACAATTTTTTAAAAGCACGTATACCTCTATTGTTTTGATATAGACATTTTGACTAGGTGGTTGAGTCTTCTCATTGTTCTTGTTCAAAAATTATTGATTTGTGTAGTATATTTTTCTTCAGAATGAACTTTAAAATTGCAAACTTGTAAAAACTTTAAGTTGTAAAACTCTATAAAAAATACATTCAAAATTTTACTTGAGATTTCATTGAATTTACTGATTAGAGAGATTTATATATTTTTCCACTTCATTGAGGTCTGATAAATAAAAATTGTATGTAAGGTATACAACGTGATGTTTTGACATAATATATATTGTGAAATGATTACCACATCAAATTAAGGTATCTTTCAACATTGCGTTTTTAATCTAGAAACATAGTGTGCATTTCCATCTATGTCAGTCTCTCATGTCCTATAACGTTTTAATATCCAATTCTATAGGTCTTACACATTTGTGTTAGGTTTATTACTAGGCATTTTTGATTTTGTTGCTCTTTTGAATAAGATACTCATTCATTACATTTTCTAACTTGTTCCTGCAGATGTATAGGGAAGCTGTTAATTTTTGGTGATCTTGTATCTAGCCAATTTAAAAAATATCCTTGTTAGTTTTAATAATTTTTCAGTTCATGTGTTTCCTAAGTAGCCAAACATGTTGCAGATAGTAACAGGTTTTGTTGGGGGTTTTTTTCCTATCCAATATGGAAAACTCTTATTTCTCTTCATTTCTATTACCTGGGGAGGAAGACTCAGAAGACCATGAAACTGTAAAGGTGGTCGTGGAGACCCTTGTCTTGTTTCAGACTTCTTCTCTGGGAACACTTCTAATGTTTCCCTACGAACGGCAATGTTTGCTGTAAACTTCAAATAAATACTTTCATCAAGTTGAAAGCAGTTTAATTCTACTCCTAGCTTACCAAGCGTTTTCTTCTTGTTAGTTTGTTTTTTGAAGAACAATGTTGAATTATCCAGTACCATTTTTGGCTTTTCAGGAGATCATGATAAGCCGCTCCTTCTTTAACCTGTTAATGTGATGAATCACATTAATAGATTTACTGACACTGAACTACCCTTATACGCTCAGCATAAATCCTGGTGCGTCATGATATCTTAATGCACTGTTGGAGAAAAGTGAGTAATTATTTAGGATATTTATGTCTATGTTCAAACTGAGATAAGTCTAAGTTTTTCAGTGCTGTCTTTGGCTGATTTGAAGAATTGGAGAGTTTTCCATGTTTTTCTACACTCTGTAATAGTTCTTATAACAGGAGGACTGTATGTTGAATAAAGGTTTAATAGACTTCACTTGTAATCCCCAGCATTTAGTACCACAGTAGGGGCAGATCTTTGAATACTTTCCATTTCCTCTATAGCTATTGATCTTTTCAGATTTTTAAATCTATTTTAAAGAAAATGTTGATTAAATTATATTTTTATAGAAAGTCATACATTTATCTAGATTTACAAACTTACTGACAAGAAGTTGTACATATTATCTTACAAAAATTTTACAACATTTGTATGTATAGTTCTAACCCTTTTTGTTTCTAATGTCTTCTTTTGCCACGTGTCTATTTTATCGATCATTTCAAAGAATCTATTTTTGTGTATTACTGATCAAGTCTATTGCTTTTTTGAATCTTTTATTTCAAGTTTTCACTTTACTAATTCTGTCCTATTTTCCTTGGGTTTATTTTGATGCTTTTGTCTTGCTTCTTGAGAAGACTACTTAGTTCATTTATTTGTATTCTTTTTTCCTAATATATACATTTAAGGCTATATATAACTGTAGGGGCCAAAGACTGAAGCAGGGAGCCCAAGCTGATAGCAGTGGAAGTTCAGAGATAGAGTCAGATTCTGGATATATTCTGAAAGTAGAACCATCAAGATTCTGCTGAGTGTGGGAGAAAATGGAAGGTCAAGAATAATATCAAGTTGTTTAGCCTGATCAGGAGAGGAAGGTTTGGGGGGTAGCGAGGAGGGCAGTTAGAATTTAGTACTGAACACGTAAAGTTTGAGATGTCTATCATACATTCAAGCGGAGATGTTGAGTAGACAATTGGGTATGGAAGTCTGGAATTTAGGGAAGAGGTCAGGTCTTGAGATACAAATTTAGGAGTTATCCGTACATAGAAAAAACAAAACAAAACAGAAGATTGCATGAAATCACCAAGCAAATGAATGTAAATAGGAAAATGAAGACCAAGGACTCTGCTGCAGGGTACTCAGCATTAAGAGCTCATGGAAAAACTAAATACCCAGCAATGGACACTGGGAGTAAGGCAGAAAAATCTCAAGATACTCTAATTTCCTAGAAGTCAAATCAAGGAAGTGTCTCAAGGAGGTAGGAGTGACTTATTGTTTCAAATGTTGCAGAAAGTTCAAGAAGAATGAGGGCTGAGAACTGATCATAGGATTTAGAAGAGTGATCATTGATGCTCTTGACCAAAGCAGTTGCAATGGAGAGGTGATAAGGAAAGCTTGAGTTTCAAAGGAGTAGAGGCATTGGTGACAACAAGTATAGACAACACTCTTGGGGAATTTTGCTGTTAAGGGGAGAAGAGAAATGGAGTAGTAAAGCTGTAGGGAAAAGTGAAGTCAGAGGAAGATTTTCATTTGTTTTCAGGATGGAAGAAATATTCTTTATATGGCGATGGGAATGGTTCAGTATATAGGCAAAAACTGATGAGATGAGAGCAAAAGGCAGGAATTACCAGTGTGATGTCCACAAACATGAAAGAGGTGACTGAATATGAGGGATTGGCTTTAAATAGGAACACAGACAATTCAACTGTAATATCAGGACAGACAACAGAGAATGTGGGAATAGCTGGGAGATAGGTAGATACAGGTGAGAGTCCACAAGTTCTCATCTAATGGCTTCAATTATCTCCATGAAGTAGGAAGTCAAATCTAATCTCAGTACTTAGGCTTGTATCCATTCTGTAGCAACTGACAATGTTCGCTACTTTCTCTTTTAATAGTCCCTCAACTTTTAGCTTCTGCAACACAGCAAGTTCCTGACATCTCTCTTCTCCAATTCCTTTGAAGTCTTATCTTCCTACTCCTTAAATGCTGACACACAAGATCTTGTCTCCAACTCTCTTTTCCCTATTTATCACTCACCCTTTCAGTGATTGTAGACATTACTAGTGTTCACTCTATCTGGTTCTCATCTTTTCTGTGCACCCAAACTGTACTTTCCAGGCCCCTTTCAGTGGGCAAGGCCATGTGACTACTTGTGGCCAATGGGCTGTGAGCATGAGTGACACTTCTAGCATGAAGCATTTAATTAACAGGGTACAACCCTCCACTTTCTTTGTTCCCCTTGCAGTCATGATTGATAAGTTTTCATGTTCCGGTGGTGCAACTACAAGATGACAGAGGTTCTGAAAGCCTGGAATGATGAGTTGCCACGTGAAAGACACTGGCCTGGAGAGTCACCCAACACAAAAAATCTTGGCTTATGAAAACTTTCCTTGTGTTCAGGCACTGTGATTTGGGGGTTATCCCACCATAACCAGCCTAGTTGAATGGTACAGTGATCTAACTGAGTGGTTCTCAAAACACTGAGGCTTAAGACTCCTTTAACTCGTAAAAATTAGAGGACCCTGAAGAGCTTTTGTTTATGAGGGTCATATCTATACTTACCTGTTTTGAAATTATAATTGAGAAAATTTAAAATGTTTATTTGCTAATGCTTTTAAAAATAATAAATCCATTATACATAAACACAAACAATATATTTTATGGAAAATAATATTTTCATTTAGTGAAATGAGTGGCATTGTTTCACATTTTTATAATCTCTCATTTTGTAAATCTCTTTAATGCCTGGCTTCATAAAAGACAGATTCTCATGTTTGCTCTCGTATGTTGTTTTGCTCAAAGCATATAGAGAAAATTAGGCCTTATACAGATATACAGTTAGAAAAGGAAGTATTTTAATAGGCTTTTCAGATAATTGTGAATATTATTTTCAAAATGTCACCCAAAATAGACAGATAGCAGCTTCTGAGATGTTGGGTGCAATGTGTAACCTGAAATCATATTAATGAACTTTACAGACTCCGTTACACTAAGTTTCATTGGTCTATCTTATGCCTCGAATGGATCTTTTACCCATGCCTGATTTTATAACATACATTGGTCATTTGGAAAATAATGGCTTGCTCAGTTTTGCAGATCTCCTAAATGTGGACACATTTCATTGTATTATATCACCACCAATATCATCAGAAGAGTTTTTAAAGTTTTGGGAAGCTATCAAGCTCACAGCGACATACACAAGTTTTCTAAAATTCTAATTTTTTTCTTTGAAAGCTCTATTTTTACAATTATAACATATACTGTTGGTTGTTTTCCTTGAAAAAATAGGCTAAGTTCATTTTTGAGGAATTGTCTGCCACATACTCAAATTTGAATAACCACAGTATGTCTGCCAGTCACTCTTGAAGATAAAAATTGTGTTCCATGAAAAAAATCTGCTAGTTCAGATTGTAACTCAATCAGACAAAGGCTCTTCCTCAAGAATGAGACTGTATTTCAATATGCAGCAAGACAGGACATTTAAATTATACGCCAGCATTCCTTTCTCGGACTATTTCATTTCTACCCCTTATGCTATTTGCATACTCGCCTCACTGCCTTTGTGAGCTGACTGTAGACCCCATGTCCTTTTCTTCCTTGTATTCTCCACAGTGTTCGTTAGTCACTGTTACTGAATGAATAAATATCCTATCTTCCCAAATAGACTGTAAGGACATTGAAAACAGAAACTCTATGTTATTCTTCTTTGAATCACCAGCACCTAAGACAGGGTCTTGGGCACAACAGAGTACAACTGTGGTTGTTTATGATAATCAAGTTTATTATGTATATTATATCAAGATGGCCGGTAACGATCTCAGCAATAATTACTCTTTATCATTTTTCTTTCAATACCTACTGTAGAGGAGCAGCTTCATAAGTTAGGTTTGCAGATTGGCAGGAAGAAACCAAACACACATACACACACACGAAAGAGAAATTAATTGGAACAAGGTGGTCACACAGAGCAGGGTTGGATATAGCATGTTGGTGTGTGGTTTCCGCCTCCATGGGGTGTGTTGGTGACACTGAACTCTGCATAGATAAATCAGAAGAAAGTCACTATCCATTTATTGTCAGCTTTATATCACCATTCTGGAAAAATTATGCTCACAATCTATTTGCTTTCATTACAATGAATGTTTACAACCACTAGGATCTTCTAGTTCTAGAAATCAACAGTATCAACAAAGCCATCCTCAACCTGGGAGAAAAGCAGAATCAGCACCCATGTGTCACTGAAAAATCTTCATGTCTCCAGCTTCCCAAGGTCCCAGAAAACCCACCTCCCTTCAAGAAGTCAACAAAAATATCTGCTTTTAGAATTAAACATGTAGGTGAGAAATGTATATGTGGTCATTTTTAGCTTGAAGGAGGAGGCTGGGATATAGTTTAAATTCCATGAACACCACGATAGGGAGAGTTGGCTCTTATCCATGTTCAGGACAGCAATTAATTAAAGAATCAAGTTTTTGTTAATATTGCTTCTGAGCCCACAAATGTCATCAGTTTTCCCTCTATTTTGAGAATCATAGACTTAAATATAGTCCAATTACAAGGGGCAAATTTTTCTTACACTTTAGTCAATTGAGTTACATATTTATACCTTTGTTATACTCAAAAGTGTCTTCAGGATGATTATGAAAGGCATATCATACTATCCTTAAAAAACAGCTACCATGAGTTATCACATTACTTCCAGGAAGAATATATTCTGATATTGAATGCTTTTTTTTCTTTCTAAAAGACGAGTGTCACCTTTTGCATTTTTTTTTATAATACCCTTATTGAGATATATAATTCATACGCCATAAAATTCCCCCTTAGAAAGTATATAATTCAGCGGGCTTTAGTACATTTACAGAATTTTGCATCATCACCACTAATTTTAGGACATTTTTATCAATTCATAAAGAAAGTCTTCTATGCATTAGGAGTCACGCCCTACCCCCCTCCCTCCTCTAGACCCTGGCAACCACCGATCTACTTTCTGTCTCTATGGATTTGCCTATTTTGGATATTTCATATAAAAGAGTTTATACAATTTGTGGCCCTTTGTGTCTGGCTTCTTTCACTTACCATAAGGTTTCCAAGGTTTATCCATGCTGTAGCATGCTTCAATCCTTCAGTTCTTTTTTATGGCCAAAAAATATTTGGTTGTAGAGAAAGACCACATTTTGTTTATCCGTTCATCAGCTAATGGATATTTAGATGTCTCCACTTTTTGACTATTACGAATAATGCGTCTATGGACATTGTGTACAAGTTTTTACGTGGACACGTTTTTAATTCCTTTGGGATAGATCTATGAGTGGATCAAGAAACACTTTAAGGATTAAGTTAGTGCAAAATGAGAATAAGTTCAAAGAATTTTTTTCACAGGTTTCTCAAGCCCCCAAGACTAAAGGGACATTAGGAAAGAACATTAGTTCCTAAATAACAACAGAGAGAAAATCAGAATAATAGACAATGGAGAAATACTTACCTTTTCCTTGCTGTAATTTAAGTAAATTTTAATATTATACAATTTCTTGAAAACAAATTTAAAGACACTAAGAAAACAATTATAAATCTGTCTTGCTCTTTTTAGATATACATTTTTAGGTTCTTTTAGAATAGAAGATATTAGTGTTTAACAAGGAAACTTTTGGTTTATGATTTATGATTTCAATACTGTATCTGCGTTGTGTACATACCCAAATTAAAGATTCTAAACTATACTTCAAAGATTCTAAGTCATCTAAAATGAAGAGTATTACAGAGCCTAAAGTAGTTTAAGAACAGAGATACAGGGACTTCCCTGGTGGCACAGTGGTTAGGAATCCGTCTGCCAGTGTGGGGGACGTGGGTTTGATCCCTGGTCCGCGAAGATCCCACATGCCGTGGAGCAACTGGGCCCGTGCGCCACAACTACTGAGCCTGCGCTCTAGAGCCCGTGTGCCACAACTACTGAGCCTGCGCTCTAGAGCCCGTGTGCCACAACTACTGAAGCCTGCACACCTAGAGCCTGTGCTCTGCAACAAGAGAAGCCACCTCAGTAAGAAGCCTGTGCACCGCAACAGAGTAGCCACCGCTCACATCTAACGCAGCCAAAAAAAATTAATTAAAAAAAAAAAAGAACAGAGATACAGAGATACACTACATAAAATTGGAGAAGAAGTAGTTTCTTCTTGAAATAAAAGGCCAGCATCTTGAATGCTGGCAGACAACTTGCTACTTTCATCTGAGGATAAAGGAACTAATATCATTTGAGAAAATTATGGTTAAAAATAATTTCTTTATTCTTAATGTAAGGACAGCACATTGAGAGCTAAAATAATCAGGCAGGACTTCAGTTTGAAAAAGAAATGGTCAAATTCTTTGAGTTTTCCTAAATACTTTTAAACTCAGACATACAGTAAATTACAGAGTTGGGACACAAAATAACATCCCCAACATGGTGGACATTTCTCTTCTACAGTCTAGTTGAATCTATTTGCAGTATCCACTTGGTACTGATTTCCCTGTTTCAAAGAATAAAAGTGGTAAATGAAATTGCAAAGCTCACATCTAGGGTTCTAGAAAAAATAAAAGCCATTATATGATGGCTGTTATTTTTTAAAGCCTGGTTCTGCTTGAAGAATTACTTTAATAGGAATGAAAGAAGCATGCTTTCCCACCAATTATGTAATCTGCTTGGTTATACTGGCATAAGTATTCTATATAAAGACAGAATCTTTGGAAAAAAGAAAAGAGACCAATGTTTTGTGCAACCTATGGCTTTTACTTTTATTATAAACACACAAAGTACATGAAAAATATCAATTATTTCTTTTTAACTCTCTGTCTGCTTATTATTTCCAGATGCTTTAAATAGGATAGAAAAAGCAAAGCAACAAAACAAATTCCATCCACTACACTGAAGGCTGACATTTTAGTGTTTCACTTGTAAAGAGTCAATAGTAAAGTCATAACTATAAAAAGAAGGAAAACAATTATCACTTAAGTGCTTCCTTAGTTGCTGAATTATTTTTCCACAAAGAAATGGTAAATATGAGCCATATATTACTGCAGAGAAGAGTTACTTTTTTCTTTTCATAAACTTTTTTGCTTCCTTCAAAAGCTCTTCCATATCTTCCTTTTCTAGGTCTTCCTTTCCTGGTTGCCAGTCGGAATCTTCATCTGTTGGCTCATATTCTTCTTCCTCATCATCTATAATGCTGTCATTCAGGTTGTACTCACTGGGTTGCCCAACATTGTCATCTTCATCTGAAATGTTTCTCACTGAAAAACAGTTTAGTACATAACACGTCAATTGCCACTCAACCTGGGATTAGAAACATCTAACTGTAAAATATCCTTTTCTGCCAAGAAGAATTAATTTTACTTAATACAAAGCTAACTACTACAAATTTCTAGAAAGGGGGCTAAAGCTCTCATTTGTTATAATTCTAACTTTTTTTGAAACATTTGCTTAATTCTAACTTTTCCTACCATGAGGCTCCCAAGACTAAAATGTCCCCTGAGATTCATCATAATGGTTCCTTAATAATATCATAATCATATTCATGCTACCCTATCTTCCACTGTGGTAGAATGTATTTTTGTCCCAGTAATCCACTGTCGCTCCCTGTGATGTGATTCTATTTACCCACCCCCACTGACATCAGACTTGGCCAAAGAAAAGTGAGTGGAAGTAACAGCTTCCATGGAGAAGCTTTAAGGGCCTTTCTGTGGTTCTGCTATTGCCATTTCCCCTCTGCTAGGAGAACAGTGTATCCCAGATAGAGGCTGATCCTTCAGCCTGGATTCAGGATGAGAACACACATGAGACAGAGCCACAGCCAACATGCAGCTACATGCATGTAACATGAAGGAGAAATACACCTATTTATCGTTGTAAGGCACTAAAATTTGAGGACTGTTTGTTATCGCTGCAAACCTAGCACAATCTGATTGACACACCAGGGTTGTGACCAAATGAGGAAATATAAGCTTACATACTTTGGAAAATTTAGCTCATGCTTTAATAAGACTAGGATTACAGCCATTAGAATTTACAGATTTCTAAATAACATTATAATAGTAGAATTACAATTCTAGAATTCTTCTGTCTCAAAACTCATTTCTTCCCTCATCCTCCTCTGTTTTATTTTCTTTCCACAGTGAGCAACAGAGTTGGTTTAAAATAAGGCAGTGAGAGACTCTAGGATGATGTGGAGCATTTAAGAAACAGGTAGGAAGATTCTATCTGGAAATCTTCTGAATGGAAGAGGACAATCCCTGTGATGAAGAGCAAATGTATGGGTTAAAAATGTTTGTACTTTTGTATATGCTTTAGCTAACTTCTTCCTAAAACGTTCATATGTAATAGATATAACTTAAATGAAAGTTAAGAAATTTGATGGGGAAAAAATTTGATGGGAGAATGATGACAAAGGAAGTAATTTATCTGTCTTCTTAACTTCCATAGCCCAGACAATTATATTTTTCTTAATAATCACTACTCATTCCAAGAGGATTTGAGATAGCTTATAACAGTAATAATGAGACAATAAAAATACAAATAAAAGTAGAAACTAAGAACAAAGAAAGCAGAATATATGTCAACCTCAATTTTTAACATAATTCATATAAATTGAGCATCAAATTTCTCCCCGAGTTTCTTGATAGCCAAGGCTAAAAAGGCTACATAATAATTTGCACAATTCTCATTAGCATAAGAAGCACACCAGTTCCTTACGGGAAGTCTGGCATTATATCTATTTTTGTACACTTCTTATCTCCTGTAAGCATCCTGAGGGCATGTTTTATGTCTAACTAATCTTGACTCCCCATATAACTTTTATGATAGAATTCAATTGAAAAACATTTAGAGGGTAGTTTGCAGATGGGGAAGGGAGTGAGGAGGGAAGAACAGCAGTATTTCTGTTCTTGTCCATTTTACTCTTGGAAGTATCTCGTATATATAACTAATGACATCTCAATAAAGAGTTTCCTTTCAAATTCTGAAATTATCTTAGCAGATTTATAAGAAAAATATATATAAAGCTGAAACAACTTCAGGTTCTCCTACTTTATTGGCTGTTCCTTCTCCATTTCCTTTGCTGGATCTTCCTCATCTTTCCAACCACTAAATTTTGGAGTGCCCAAATTTCAGGTTGGGACCTCTTCTCTAACATACTCCTTAGAATGATTCCACCTAGTTATATATCCTAAATTCCCAAATTTATTATACCTTAAGCTCTGACCATTGCCTAAATTCCAGACTCATTTATCTCACTATGTATTATCTCTACTTGGTGACTAACAGAAATCTGAAACTCAACATTTCCAGAACAAAACTCTTGAGGTATTTCACCCAAATCTGGTCATTCTCTTATCAATCCTGAATGTATAACTCCTCTAACTTTCTAACCTTCCAGCTGCTTTGGCAAGAAATCTTGGAGTTACCCATGAATATCCTCTGTAATATTTAATATGTCAAAAGATCCTATTGGCTGTACTGTCAAAATACATCCACCACTTCTCACATCACTCCAATACCCTGGTCCCTATACCACCATTTTCTTCCTGGTCTAATCCAATATCCTCCTAACTGGGTTCCCTACTTCCACTCTTATCTGTTCTCCACAAAGAAGTCAGAAAACCTTCCAATAGCTTTTTATCTCACTCTAAATAAGATCTGAAGTCCTCATTTGTAGCTCTTGGCCTCCAAGACCCTACAAAACTGGCTCACTTCTAGCTTTTCTGATCTCATCTACCATTCTTCACTTACACTTTGTTCCAATCCTACCCTCTCTTCGTTGCTCCTTGAATAGTCCAAGCAGGATCATCTCCAGGGCTTTTGAAGCACCATTCCCATTGCCTGGCATACTCTTCCCTCAGAGAATCACCTGCTTGCTCTCTCCTTCAGCCCTCTGCTCTGATGTCAAATTAACAGAGTCCTTCTTTTACTGTTCTATCTGAAATGGGACCTGCCCCCCACCCCCATGCACACCCTTGCCATTCTGTCCTCTTACAAAGCTTTATTTTTCTTCTTAGCAATTATCACTACATGACATGATATAATTGTTAACATGCGCACTGTCCACTTTCGTGAAATACTACAAAAGCAAGGCTTTGTCTCTATTGTATCCTCAGCTCCTACAACAGTGCCTAACACGTACAAGGCACTTTATATACATATATTTGTTAAATATATGAATGAACAAATGAACCATTTGCGAATCAACTGCTGAACACCTTTAGTTTACAGAAACCCTTCTTATTTCAACCTACACTTTTAATCACGAGCCTGCCTGTCAACACAATGTATTACATTAAAGACTTTTATTTAAATCCTGCTAATTGAAGGAGCTTTAAGTCTCAATGAATGCTGGAAATCTTTAGCAACTTACTGGGTAGGCTCATTTGTTCAAGCGATAAGGATGTATTAATCAGAAGACTTACACTTGTTTCATCAAAAATTTGTTTTTCTCTATCAAATTATCATTACACTTGATGTTTACGTAAACATCACATTAATGTTCTTTTAACAGGAGGTTCAGAATCTGAAAAAACCATAGGTAACAGAACTCAATGTAGCTGGTAGTCAAACTCCAGAACGGGTACTTTGTGCTTTAAGTGAAAGCACCTGAAGAGCCAAAGTCCTGATAAGGGCAAGTCAGTGCCAGAACTCAGCTCTGTGTCCTTTGTTAGTGGTCCCAGGTCGACATTTCAGGCTTTTGAATGCTGACATCTTTGTGGAATCAATTAAGTGGGCCCTCTTGTAGCAAATTCTGTAGTAGTGACTTTAAATATTCCACAATACAAATGCCATCCAGATGGGAGGGGTTTTTTTTTTTAAGTGCTGAAGGTATTTTTAGAGAAATAAGTTTCTGCCTTTCAGTGTAACTGGGCCATAGAGATAACGAAACTTTACTTCCTTGGAAAATGCTCTGAATCAGCGCACCTGTTGATCTGAATTATTTCATGATTTCCTGAATCGTGGGAATAATCTCAGGAGGCATGGTTCTGAAATAAATATGACTAGCACCTAACCTAGGAATAAAATGTCTGTCTTTACCATAACAATTAGTAAGTTTTTATGCAAAGGGAATTCAGAGAAAGCAAGAGAAAACACCCGTGGAAGTATTTTCTGAGCAAGCTGAAGCATGGTATCTGAATATCTGGATTTAAAGTGATGAAGCCAGTAAAGTTCATATAAACCCTCCTGTTTGCTACACACAAATTTCAAAGAAAGCCTCTCAGACAAGGAAGCTTGTTGGTTAGAAAATCAGACAACTCAGTCATGGGAGTTACATCATAGAAGATCCCAAGCCAAGACCCCAAAAGTGTACACAGAACACCATGGTTAGTGAAAAGCTTACTGAAGTACAAAAATAACAGGAGAGGGAGTAGTAGCTGTTTAATGTTTTTAATCAATAGCAAAAAATAATTTTTGTAGTTTTATTTTTTGTAGTTGTGACTTCCAACAGATTTCCACAGAATTAAATAGTGTAATACCGTTTTTGAAAAAATAAGAGCCTACATTTAGCATTTTCTTACATTGCAGCTACCTTATTTGAAATATAATTGTTGAGCATGTCTAAGAAATCAGAAGTGAGCTTGTTTCTTCCAAATCAAGGTGAGCTTGGAAGGAATAATTTTTCCTCTATCTTCACATAAGTCACTTTTAAGTTTCTAGCTGCTAGTTTCTGCTGTTTTTATGTGGTGTTCCATTCCCCTCCCCCAACAAGAAGTCTCTTTAAAAAATAGCATGGTTTAAGAAAAAGAGATAGACTAGGAGGGTAGAAGTATAAAGATCTGCGTCATGAAGCCCATGACAATGAACAAGGCATTTAATGGAATTTATCTTTTTATCTGTTAATCAAAGGATGTTGATTAAATGACCTCAAATATCCTTTCCAACTCCAAAGTTCTAATTTTAAGGACAAAGCAGGAATTTTCATTTTCTCTACAGGAATATGAAATGTAGAGACAGGCTGACAGCTTGACTACTTGAAAGCAGCACAAGAGAAATAAGCTGTCACTTTTTAAAAAAAACTGATGGGTAACACTGTTCTACCATAATAATGAAAAATAACAACCTCTAGAAAAAGTAACAAACTCTTTAACATATTTGAAACAACATGCTATTAACTATTTGGTATTAGGATATGGTAATTTCTGACTTTTCTATTTATGCAGAGGAATTTATAATAACAGAATGACAACTCTGAAGTTTGTATACAATATTTCCTGTACAATTTAAATTTCACCATCAAAGTCTTATCCCAAGAACCAAGTCTGCAGAGCTACTGAAGAGTATACTGTGTCACATGCATGCTGGAAGATTTTTACATGGAGAAAAAAATCTTTCCAAATTGCTGATTTTCTCCAAATAGTTTTCTGGTAATAGGCAATAATAAGACAGATGTCTCATTACAGCTTAACATCAATAATTCTCCAGGTTTTATTTTCCTTTCTTTTCCAGTATATCTTAGGACTAGTTAGGATAATAATTTTCATTTAAGTGAAAAAATACTTTAGCCCAGTATCTCTAAAGATGAAAGCTTACTACACACTATAAGAATAAACATTTTTAAATGCCTCATTTTACTACTAAAGACCAAGCTACTAGTTGGGTATTCATATTTTAACTTCGGGAAAGCAGTTTGTGCAGGTCTGATCCACTTTATTATACATTAAGTTTATTTCTTTTTTAAAACACCATTGCATTAGCCTTTTTTATGTTCCAAAATCTTTCAGGTTTCCCCACAGTAAGCAGCAGTTTACAGAATCTCATTTAAGTTTCACCAACCTTCCTGAATAGCTTTCTTTCTAGATCTTTTAATTTCTACTTCTGAAAAGAAAAAAGTCTACATAAGCACATGTGTGCATACAACTGCAGAACTAGAGAAATATGAAAATAGCTATCAGTAGGACATTCTAAATTTTGAGCCATGAATGGTACTGATCACCTAGAATCATGTCTATCACATAATAATCAAAGCCAGAAAGAATGACTCCAATAATCAGGAAATAAAATGCTGATGATAATTTCTTTCAAATGCTGTCAACAAGTAAGGTAGCTAAGAAAGTTTAAAATAAAATTTTCCTGGCATTGATTACTCTTGTATTCAATACGTTGTGCTAAAACTGCAGCACTATGAAAAAGTGTGGAAAGTTAGTGAAATTTTAAACCAATTAGATATACAAGGAGCTTAACAGATGACAGCAGTCAAACCTACAAAAATCGGAATACACTGCATAAACTGTTACATGTGTGGAAGAACTTTACAAACTGAAGTGTTTTAGGAGTGTTACAAATCAGAAATTAAATAATAAGAATTTCATGTATTTATTCTGTATTATAAAATTCTATAGTATTTGGTATATAGTATATGGGTCTATATTAACTTTTATTGTTTTATTATGTATTTATGATACCCCACCTCAAATTTAACGTGTTAAAAAAAAACCCCACAAACTACCTAGTTCTTCCTCCCGATCTCTATTATCATCTCCAGTCTCCTGATCATTTGTACTTTAATTTTCAGTCATTCCTATTTCCTTTACCTCATCCCACCCCCCACACCACAACCAATCAGCTGGCAAATCCTACTCACTCTTCCTTCAAAATCTCACCTGCATCCAATCCTATCTTCCTACTTCCATGGTAGCCTAGTTCTGGTCCTTTATTCAACTACCTAACTAATCTCCAGAAGGCTTCCCCTACTCTAATTCAGACTGCTCATCATCAGGGGTAAAATACTGGCTCACAATTATTTGTCAGTGCACATACCTCTTTGGTCTAGCTTTCAAGAGCTTCTATAATCTGACCTCAATACATCCCTTTAGTATCATTCACAGTAACTACAGAGACTCTCCCTGTCAGTTAAACTGATCCACCTTCTAACTCCAAACACAACTTTCCATTTTCTACTCAATGTCCTTGACTGATCTATTATTCACTTTGTCTGGGATGTCCTATACCCACCCACGCAAAGCTAAGAAACAAAGATAATTGAAATCCTACCATCTTAAAGACCAACTTAAAATTCCCTTATCAAGTTTACCCTGATAAACCCTGGCAAAAAGTGCTCCATCCCTTTCCTCCAAGATTTTAGAGCATCTCACCCCAAGCATGTAGAGCCAGAGCTGGTTCTCATGTATCTCTGTAACTTTGCTCACTTGGAAGACACATAATAAATGAATAAATGAGTGAATGAGTAAATGAATTGTTACATAAATCAGATTAAGATCTTGGGTAATGTTAAATTTTAAAGATTTGGGAAATAAGAAAAACAAGTATGTTAGAGTTTTATTTTAGATATCTTTAAATTAAGAAATATGAGACCTCAACATTTAATATTTTAAATACCCCAGACACCTTAATTTATAGGTTTTTAGAGTAGGAAGAGATATTCTGACTATATTGCCACATAACAACTCTTGAAACTATATTAAATGTATAAGGCTAAACTGTTACATTAAAATATCATACTTAAAAAAAAAAAACTGTCTTTCCAACAAAATAAAGTTTTTCTTAAGAAAAGTTAATTGTTCTAAAAATACGTTCTTCATTCAGAAGACACTTCAATGATAATTCAAAGAGATTTTTCAAAGAAAATTCAGATACTTTTAACTATGCCATATGATGCATATTGATGGTTTTAGGAAAATGGTTCCTAGTTCTATAAAGATATACAAATGTGTCATATGCTCTTTCATGGGGCAGTGCTGAAATTTGTCAATAAAATAGAGTTTTAATCAAATATTATTACATTATTGTTCAAAGGAAAGTTAATTTAACAACCATAAATGCTATAGCTTTAGATACAGCCCCAATAAAGAAAAGTATAACATATAAACTCCGTACCATATTAGCTCAGATAAAGTGATTAAATCTGTATCTGGAGTATTAAAGCACTGAAGTGTGTTTCAATAACAAATAGCAAATAGAATTTCCCTTGTGGTGAAATTAATTATTTTTATCACTTGGTTACAAGTTGGCTGCGTTTATACATATACAAAGGCAAGTGGGCATAGCCTGGATAGTACATTTTATTCTCTCACTCTGTGGGCAGAAATACTGGATGCTGAATTGGCCTCTGCATTATATAAATGATACGAAGAAGCCAGAATTTGTTAAAGGGAAAAAATATTAGAGTTCAGAAGCAGGGGAAACAGAAGGTAAAACAGACTGATGTAAACAGGACTGACGGTCATTCGATAGTTGCATCTCTGGTGTCTATCTCCCCTTCTCCTTCCCCAAGATTGTGCGTTTGGGGTAATTATTTCTACTGGGATCCCTGTGGTTCTGAAGAAAGGCACTCTGCCTTGGTTCCAAGGGTGGAACAAACTAATCAGTGGTCACAGTGATTAATTCAAGAATAAGAACGTAACCTAAGCCAGTTTTAAAAAAGTTAATTTTATGATTTTTCCTAGGAATAGCGATAGTCAAAGTTGTTCTCTCTCTCTCCTTACATGTAAACATGGGGAGTTTACCATGTTAAATGGAGTTTAGCCAGTTGAATAAGGATGCATATAGTTCCTTGGTGGGGAGAGGAGCCAGTCTTAGGATAAAAATCACCCCTCTAAAGACAGGATGATGGAAGGAAATTGGGTTGTTGGTGACATTATTGACATTATTAATGAGCCAAAGCAACAAATCTTGTCTAATCTAGCCTTACTTCTGGACTTTTCAGTTATACAAGCCAATATGATCTCTTTATCATTTAGGCCAGTTTGAGATTTTGTTTTAAGGTACCTGCAAACAAAAGAATCATAGCAGATACCAAGGCAAATATATATTGTTGGACAATGATTATATAAAACGTCTGCTATATAAAAACTCATCAGTTATTAAATCTAAGAAAATTATTAAAATCAGCAATTCAACAAATTCACAGAAGCAGAGATTAAAAAAATTCACAATAACTGGAAACTGTATCTAGGTTTAACAGGAGAATCCATTTGAAGGTTTCATTTGGAGTTTCCTGAAGGAAAATTACTTACCTGGAAATGTACTATGTCTATATTCTATCTTGTGCTGGGGATTCTTCCTTTAAAAAAAAAAAAAAAGGGGGGGAAAAAAAAGAAAGAAAGCAAATATAAGGTCTAGTTTGACAATCACTGAAAAGGAATAGGACTATTTAAATTAAACTAGAGCACTCATTAACCTATGAATAAAATTAGCAGTAAACCTCTTATTGAAAAGCATTTGCTTTGTTACTGTTGTTGCTGTTAACTATAGTCACCATGCTGTACAAAGCATTTGCTTTTTAATTACATTTACTGAGTGCCTACTCCATGCCAGGCATACTTCTAGATGCAAAGACAGAGTGATGAACCAGATAAAGTGCTGCCCTCATGACTGACATTCTACAGAAAGGCAGTATGAGACAAATAAAATATAATACAATATACTGTATTTCTAAAATGTCAATGCCATATATCACATATATAAAGATATGAGGTAAATTAGTAAAGTATATAACACAAAATATCAAATTGTGTGTGTGTGTGTAATATCTAAAAGGATACTTCTAAGGCTCTTCTAGAATCCAAAGACAAAAGCATGTAAGTCATGTCTCTCCAAAGAACACCAATCAACTGTTATGAGAAAACAAGAAAGCCAGTTTGCATCGAGAAATTTATAATAACATATCCCAAAGTCAAACAGAAACTACTGTTTGAATATCTACTTTTGATTATATATATTGATGATCGCTTCTATCATTTCATTAAACAAATGTTTGGGTACACTGTGTATACAACACATTCTCCACAAAGTACAAAACTACCCAGGCAGCAAAACCCCAAGGCAGCAACTGGTTGATCATGACCCACTTGGTGGGTACCTTTCTCCTAGGGGACTGACAAAGGAGAGCCGGGGAGTGCTGACAGTAGACATGTGCTGAGGTATACAGTTCATATGAAGCTGTTGTGAGCATTCAGGAGTAATACACAATAAGTCCTCAGTTTAAGGGCACAGTAGGCGGTAAGTAATTAATGTTAGCCATTGATTCATTCATCAGTGGTCCAAGAAATAGGCATGGGCCACTTATTACATGCCAGGCTCTGTGTCAGGTGTCAGCGACATTTCTTATTGCTAATATCTCTTCTTTTGGGGTAAATTTTCCTACAATATGAGCATTAAACACAGTACAAGAGTGCAACCACACAATTAACTGGGGTCATAACTCAATAGTTTTGAAAAGTGGAAAAAAGATTCCCCAAAAGATTGTGTGTTTGGGGTAATTAACCCAAATATGACCTTTTGATGGAAAAGAAACTTCAAAGTTGAAAGAAATAAACTGGATAACTTAAACGTGATGAAGGGAGCTGCAAATGAACAAAGCTGCCATGTTGCTTTGTGGGAAGATCTTTCCTTACTGAACATGCTGGCACAGGTCATTAACTTGTTTAATTCAGTCTTTATTAAAGTACAATTAATGTTGGACATCAGGGGAGGTAGAACAGAAAAATGGGGGACATTAATACCAAAGGTATTTTTCATCAATAATCTGGAAAAAATTGCTGATCCTTTGAGACTGTTTTTGGTAACCTTTTTAAAATCTTTTTTTTTTTAAATTGTGGTAAAATATACGAGTGACTTTTTATTTTGAAAAAATGTCAAGCTACTGAAAAGTGGCAAGATTAGTACACAGAAATTCCATATATCTTCATCAAGATTCTTCAAGTGTTAACATTCTACACAGATGCCTCATTATTATTATTATCTATCTACAGTCATTTGAGATTTAAAGCTTTTTCTCCTTCCTTTTAATACATGTTTGCTTCAGGTACCAAGAAGTCCTAACCTTTTCCTGCTTTGCCCTTAACAGAGCAGGATTATTGAAAAGTTCAATATGGTCTTAATTGTTTGCTACTGGAGCCTCCTTCAAAAGCTGCTTTAGAAACTTTCAAGTAACTAAATGTCAGACTTTAAAAACAAGTATAGAAATGAAACCAAGTGAGTTAATGGAGACGAGTACAGTTTGTGTACCAAATACCAGCTAAAAGACTGTGGACATCCACTGTCAGGCTAGCAAGACTGAAAGGAAGAGTAACTTTTTTAAAAGGCCAAATGAAGACACAGTATCAGGATTGACATGTATATATTAATATGTATAAAATAGATAACTAATGAGAACCTGCTGTGTAGCACCGGGAACTCTACTTCACTGTACAGTAGAAACTAACACAACACTGTAAAACAACTATACCCCAATTAAAAAAAAAAAAAAAAAGAAAGAAACCATGGTGGGGATGGAGGTAATGGTTCAACCCAAAAGTTGCAGAAGGTGGTTCCCCATCATCTTGGTACACATCCACAGGTGCACTCATATACTCCATTTACATAATCTAACCTCACACACTACCTAGGAAAAGGCAAGCCATTTCAGAATAAACGAATAGGGAAAAAAGTTTACACTGGTATATTGCAAAAAGGAAGAGCAGAAATATGTGTTATGAAATTTTGTGCTCAGAAAATTTCAGCTCCATGTGCAGATTCCCATCTGCCTTAGAGGGGGAAAAGCTGTTTCTCTGAGGTTCTGCTAATAGCTTCCATCCTTTCCTAAGAGAACTTGCTATTTTCATTAAAAGGCAGATGTTAAGACTGCAATGTAGACCAGAAGAAACTAGCTGAGTTGGTACTTTTCCACATTTAACTTAGAGATCAAACTTCCAATTTAAAACAAAAGTATTAATTAGTTAATATCAATAGAGATTCTGCTAGTTAATTCATTGAAAATGAAGAAAAAATATCCTCTGGGACAGGTTCAAAAGTTTCCTGTTTTGGGGTATTTTCAAAAATACTTTATTCTTTCTTGATGCTATAACTCACAGAATAGATAGACTTCAATAAGAAAATGAGCCAAAGCAGAAACAAAAATGTATCATCACATTTATGTGCAAAAGCACATACTCAAAAACAAATTTTAGGCATGTTTTGTTTACATAGCAATTTAAATGTAAAGTAGTTAAGTATTCTGAATGTTAAATTATCCTCTCCTTCAAGGTCCCTCCACCTTTATTTGCAGCCCAATCCTTCATTTTTACTTTGGGAAAAAAGTTTTTTATTTTTTGCCATTTATAGGCACTTGCTCACAGCTTTTTTTTTTTTTAACATCTTTATTGGAGTATAATTGCTTTACAATGGCATGTTAGTTTCTGCTTTATAACAAAGTGAATCAGTTATACATATACATATATCTCCACATCTCTTCCCTCTCGCGTCTCCCTCCCTCCCACCCTCCCTATCCCACCCCTCTAGGTGGTCACAAAGCACCAAGCTGATCTCCCTGTGCTATGCGGCTGCTTCCCACTAGCTATCTATTTTACATTTGGTAGTGTATATATGTCCATGCCACTCTCTCACTTTGTCCCAGCTTACCCTTCCCCCTCCCCGTGTCCTCAAGTCCATTCTCTAGTAGGTCTGCGTCTTTATTCCCGTCTTGCCCCTAGGTTCTTCATGACCTTTTTTTTTTAGATTCCATATATATGTGTTAGCATACGGTATTTGTTTTTCTCTTTCTGACTCACTCCACTCTGCATGACAGACTCTAGGTCCATCCACCTCACTACAAATAACTCAATTTCATTTCTTTTTATGGCTGAGTAATATTCCATTGTATATATGTGCCACATCTTCTTTATCCATTCATCTGTTGATGGACACTTAGGTTGCTTCCATGACCTGGCTATTGTAAATAGAGCTGCAATGAACATTGTGGTACATGTCTCTTTTTGAATTATGGTTTTCTCAGGGTATATGCCCAGTAGTGGGACTGCTGGGTCGTATGGTAGTTCTATTTTTAGTTTTTTAAGGAATCTCCATACTGCTCACAGCCTTTTTGCCAAGAATATTCTTCTAACTCTACACTGCTTGTCTAAGTACCTTGTGCAGGAAAACAACTCTGATAATTACTGGGAAATATCTCCAGAACATCTTGTCCATATCCACCGTTTGGTACTTACCACATAATTTCTTATACTGTCATCTAAATTTTCAACACAAATGTTTGTGTGTGTGTGTGTGTGTGTGTGTGTGTGTGCACGCGCACGTATTATCTCATCATCTGTCAAATGAGCTGCTAGAGGTCATGGGTTTTTCTTACATTTTTGAATATCTTTTATAGCACTTACAAGAGTACCTTTTACAAGGTGGCATTCAACTATATTTTTCATAAATTATCTACCTACTACAATATAATCAACTCCTTTCCTTCAAAAAGTTTTTTTTTTAATTGAGCTTTTACATGAGTTTCCAAAATGATCAAATATTTTCTATTTTCCTATTTAAGAGGAAAAAAGACACTTGTTTTTGCTACCTATAGTATTATTTCTTAAGAAAATGATTGTTGAAAAAAACTTGAAAGAATCATTTGCGGGACTTCCTTGGTGGCGCAGTGGTTAAGAATCCACCTGCCAATGCAGGGGACACAGGTTTGATCCCTGGTCTGGGAAGATCCCACATGCTGCAGAGCAACTAGGCCCGTGTGCCATAACTACCGAGCCTGCGCTCTAGAGCCTGTGAGCCACAACTACTGAGCCCACGTGCCACAACTACTGAGCCTGCGCTCTAGAGCCCGTGCTCCACAACAAGAGAAGCCACCGCAATGAGAAGCCCGCGCACAGCAACGAAGAGTAGTCCCCGCTCCCCGCAACTAGAGAAAGCCCGCGCACAGCAAAGAAGACTCAACGGAGACAGATAAATAAATAAATAAATAAATAAATAAATAAATAAAATAAAAATGTCAATCTTAAAAAAAAAAAAAAAATCATTTGCAATACAAACCAAAGTTTAAAATTCTCATTGGTTGGTACAAAACACGATTTCTAATAACTTCTAGACTGATGAGTTTTCTTACATTAATGTTAATTTTTTTTTTTTTTGGAAATTGTAATCCATGGATCGTGATGTTTTTAGAAGTCTATCCTTTGAAAGGCAGTTTTTCTGTTGGATATAAGCCAAAGAATGCCTATTCTCATTAGGCTGAAAAGAATGTCAATGTGCTGAAATTGCTCTGCATTCACACCTACAAAGTTAATAATCAAAGCACTCACGGAAGCTTTATACACAAACCTAGGACTAAAATATGTTAGAATTTCCTGCCATTAACAATTCATATTACTTCCGCAGGAAACAATGACAATCCGACAACCATATTAAGCAGACTCCACTGCAATCAGGTTCCTGAGATACTGACTGCTCAGCATCACAGGACACTTAGCTCTAGTCAATCAATCACTCCGGTTAACAGGAACACAGAGTGTCCTTCACAGACGCTTAAGAGACAGATGCCACTGTGACTTGGACCAGTTCTCATCTGGCTTGTTAAACTTTAGATCACCAGCATTATGCTGTGGAAGGGGTTCAGGTTTCGAGATCAGAAGAACCGAGTCTGAATTCAAACTACACTGTTTACTGGTTATGTGATTCAGGGCAAGTCCTGTGACCAAGTCTCCACTTCCTCATCTGTAAAGCAGGGAAAATACTGCCTACCTCACACAGGGTTGTTTGAAGCATTAAATGAAGTGATGTGCATAAACATTTGTAGGCCATTAAGCATTTTACAGGTGTCAACTATTTTTATAGAAACAGAAATCAATTTTACTTTAAGATAGCCAACAATGTCTAAAAATTCTATGTGCCAGTAAAAGTAATTGCCAACTAATACTAGAAAGCTGAATTTTTCCTTCAATAATACATATAATTATTATTGTTGAATATTTCCCCAATTGCATTTCACATATTTATAGAATATTTTATAACATTTGCCCATGC